>NW_008688465.1:0-7640 GCF_000695815.1 Acanthisitta chloris | reverse complement strand
CTATGGTATGGAATATCCCTTTGGTCAGTTTGGGTCACCTGTCCCAGCTGTGTCTCCTCCCAATCTCCCATGCATCCCCAACTCCCTTTGCCAGTGTGGCAGTGTGGGAAGCAGCAAAGGCCTTGGCTCTGTGTGAGCTCTGCTCAGCAATAACAAAAACATCTCTGCATTATCAGCCCTGTGCTCTGCACGAATCCTAATCACAGCCCCATATTAGCCACTGGGAAGAAAGTTAGCTTCACTTCAGCCCAAACCAGCACAGAGGTGTATATCATGTGTATGTTCTGTACACTATGTTTCACCAAGCACCTCTCCTCCATAGGAGTCTGTAACAGATCCCAGCACTTTGCCCTCATTTATCTAAACTTGCTTTGTTTTTGAACTGCTTATTTTTCACTCATGTGGCAGCACAAGAGTCCAGCAGCAGCTGCATAAAGTTGTAGAGGATTCTTTTACTATTTCAACTTCTTAAGACTGAAAATGTATTTCTCTTTAATATCCTTGTGAGAGGCCAAGACTGGATCACAGGAGTAGGATGAAAGACTGCCAGATAAATATGCCAGTCAGGATTTAGACAGGCTTTTTTTAATGTGTAGAAAGCAGGTTATGAGGCAAGACAAAGCCATAGCTTAATAGTCTTTGTGATAAGAGCAGTAGACATATCACCATCTGCTTTGCTCTATGTAACAGTTTTTCTCTATTAATCAGTGCACCAAGGGGTGTTTAACGAGGAATTTGAGGATGAGAATAAGTAGGAGTTCTATTAGGAGTTAATGTGGATATCTTTTCTGGCGTTGGAGGCACTCAGACCTTTGGCAAAGAAATATTAATAGTAGATAGAAGCAGGTAAAGGTCTCCTGCTGTGATTATTTCTTCTTATCATTTAAATAACTACATAATAATTGTGCTTTGCAAATGGTTGTCTATATAAATACTGAGTATTTGCCATTCAAAGTATTTTGCCTAGCTCTACTTCTAGAATACTAAACTTAGAGTTATGCTAACTTTCAGCATCCTATGGTGGTTTTCCACCATGTAATCCCTGCAGTCTGTGATTTGTGGTGTCAGGACATCTTCCCTGGAGCACTACTTTTTAATCTAATAGATGTTCCTGCATTTATCTCCTGCACCATTTGCTCTCAGGAAACCTGCAAAGATTGGGTATGCACAATATAATTTGTCCAGGTACTATGCAAAGAAAAGTTCCTTGTCCTGTTTATTAATTCTGAGTCTGCAACCTGAGGATTTAATTTGAAAACACAGTTATTGTCTTGTGAGAAACACTAAATAATCTTCCCCCACCCACCTTTTCACATTTTCAGTTCTTTTCTCTGTTTTCTGATCATGTTTGCTTTTCTAAGTGCTGCTGAGCATTGCTGCTTAGTTTGCTTAAAGCTACCTGTCATGACCCTCTTTACAGAGCAGTAAGTCAGAAACAATCACTGTGTATTTAAAACTAGTTTTGTTTTCCTCCACACATGGTGGTTTACATCAGTATTGCGTTTCATCTGCTCAATAGTTAGGTTTCATGCAGTTGTTCTTCAGTAGTTTGCAGTCAGTTTTTGTTCATTTTGAGTTATTCAGCAGAGTATAATCAGCAAACTTCACTCTTTTCCAGATCATTTATTAATGTGGTGAATAGCCCAGGGCCTAGCAGAGATCCATAAGGAACTTTGCTGGCCAGTTTCCTCTAAGCAAGCTAATTATTTTCTCCTGTTCTTTATTTTTTGCCTCTACTCAATTATTTATCCATGTGAAGATTTCTGTTATTGCAAGGCAGTTTACTATCCTTGAGAATCTTTGGGCTGGTCAAAGTTGTTTGTAAATCCAAGTAGTCTTTATCAACTGCTTTCTCAATCCCTGTCTGCATGGCACTGCCAAAGGCTCATGATAAGTAGTAAAGTTAGGATTCCCTACATGATAGCCATGCTGGCTTGTCAAATTATGTCATACCTCCTTATACATCCACTAATATACTCCAGTCTATCCAGTGGTGCTGATTAGTCTCCTTGGCTGGGTGAAATGTACTGCAGAGGATTTCTGCCTGCATCAGTTACAAGTCATTTCTTAAGGGATGTAGCAAAAGATCTCCCTGAGGTCCTTCTGCGAGGTCAAAGAATGGAGAACACCAGTTCTGACTGCATTTTTTAGCCAGTAAAGTGATTTCAGATAGAGATAGGAGCAACCTTTTCCAGTGTTTCCTCTCACCTCCATAGCATGTGAGGTTGTTGGGTTGTAAAACTGCACAAGAAACTCTCAGCCCAACAGCAGTGTACAGACTGGTCAACATATTTTGAGCCTGTTATTCACACTACATATAGTAGTCGCAGATATGACTAGTTATTAATCAATTAATAACTGGCTAGTATAAAAAAAAAAAAGAGTTTGACCACTAGGCCTTATAACAGAAACTTGATACAGAAGAGTTAATATTTGTAGTGTGTTTTGTGGATTCTCCCTCACTGGAGATACTCAAGAACCATTTGGATATAATCCTGAGCCATGTGCCCTAGGATGGCCCTGCTGGAGTAGGGAGGTTGGACCAGATGACCCATTTGGTCCCTTCCAGCCTCACTGATTTTGTGATTCTGTGTTCCACCCCTAGGAACAGTAACTGTCAAACCCCCTTCCCCCATTATAGAGTCATTAAAAATCTCTAGAAATACACTCTTATTAAAAATGAGCAGTTTCATTCAGTGAAGAAGTAGAGGGTAATAGGAAGGATGTCAGCTAGATGTGCTCAGGTGGAAGTTTGGCCTGCACTGTAATTACACCTCTTAGCTTATTTGGTGCTATATCCCACACACAGAAAACCTCTGAGACTACATGTTGCATGTTAAAGCTGTGCAGATGCTCAGCTTGTAGAAATGTCCTGGGCATGCCCCTTGTTTCAAAAGCAAAGGAGCAGTCCTGGAAGGAGATGAGGATCCCACAGGACAGTGTGGGCAGGGAGATAGGAAGGAGATGAGGATCCCACAGGACAGCATGGGCAGGGAGATGCACTCGAGCACAAGTGCCATGAGGAGAGGCTGAGGGAGCTGGGGGTGTTCAGCCTGGAGAAGAGGAGGCTCAGGGGAGACCTCATCACCCTCTGCAACTCCCTGACAGGAGGTTGGAGTCAGGTGGGGGGTGGTCTCTTCTCCCAGGCAACCAGCAGCAGGACAAGAGGGCACAGACTCAAGCTCTGCCAGGGGAGGGTTAAGTTGGATATTAGGAAGAGATTTTTTTTCTGGAGAGAGTGCTCAGGCATTGGAATGTGCTGCCCAGGGAGGTGGTGGATTCACCATCCCTGGAGGTTTTCAAGCTGAGACTGATGTGGCACTTAGTGCCATGGTCTAGTAACCACGGTAGGGTTGGACTCGATGATCTTTGAGGTCTCTTCCAACCAGGTTGATTCTATGATTCTATGCTGCAGTGAACCTGAGAGCATCCTCCTGCTACACAAACACTGTACACCCAACTCTGCTTTCCACATGCACACAAGCGCCAAAGATTTCTCCTGAGATGTTGCTGTGCAGGAGCTCCATCTAGTGCTGACATCATTTCTTTTTCCGATTCCCTAAGGCAGCAGGATAAATATACGGATACAGAGGCAGCCAATTTAGGAAGCTGAATTTGCAAGTGCTAGCCTGCTTTCCAGAATGCAAAGGGATCCTGCATAACTTATGGGAAGTGAGGCAGGAATTAATGTTCGGGGATATTTCTGTACTCTGCTGCTGCGATGCAAAAGGGGATTTTTTGCTATATTTATGCCACTGGGAATTTGTTGGTTGGTTGGTTGGCTGATGGATAGGCACATTAATAATATAGCAGAAAAATGTAGTAGCACTCAGTGACCCACATTAAATCATGAGCTACAGCTGAGAATTAAGACCACCCTTAAAGCACAATGTATACATGTTTAAAAATGCAGCAGGGGAGGGGGGAGAAACAAAACCCCCAAGACACATTGTTACTGTTGAAAGCAATACATGCTGCCTGTATTGAAGGTATCATAGAATTTTAGGGGTTGGATCATCTAGTCCCAATCCCCACTGCCCTGGGCTGGGACACCTCCTCACTAGATCAGGTTGCTCAAGGCTCATCCAACCTGGCTGTGAACACTGCCAGGGTTGGGGCAGCCACAGCCTCCCTGGGCAACCTGGGACAGCGTCTCACCACCCTCACAGGGAAAAGGTTTCTTCCTAATATCTAACATAAATTTCCCTCTTTCAATTTGTCCCTATTGTCCCTTGTCCTGTCACTGCAGCTCCTAACACAGAGTCCCTCTCCAGCTCCTTGTAGGCCCTTCAGATACTGAAAAGTTGCTCTGAGGTCTCCACACAACCTTCTCTTCTCCAGGCTGAACAGCCCCAACTCCCTCAGCCTGTCCTCACAGGGAGATGCTCCAGTGCTCTTATCATCAAACATAGAGAAGGATATGTTGTGCAAAGGATGAAACATAGAAGTGACTATTGAAAAAGATCAGGAAATATTTACTGAACAGCACCAGCAATGTTTGTATCAGATTTGTCCCAGCAGACTTGGATCCAACAGTGGTTTCTCAGTGATTTCTTTCAAGCACAGAGTTTTAACTGTGACTCCCATTAGAGTTAAGCAGGAAGATAATTCTTTGGAGAAAGGAATGATTGCCTGCTCTAATGGATTCATGATTCCAAGTCATCTTAGCGGAAGGAAACAAATAATTACACATACTAGATAAATAGCAATTGGTGCATTTTCATGATTCCAAGTCATCTTAGCGGAAGAAAACAAATAATTACACACACTAGATAAATAGCAATTGGTGCATTCATTTCTAATCAAAGTGAGATGTTGGTATCTGAGGTAGTCTGCATTTCCGGAGCATTTAAAAACTGGTTGTAAGTGCTAATGTCTAACAAATGATTGTGGGAAATATTTTCTCAATTTCAAATAAGCAGAAGTGCTTTTAATGCCTTAAAAATCAAGAGTAAATTGTGATCTGGACACTAATGTGTGGGAGTATTTGACTAGAATAAGAGTCACCAAATGGAAGAATATGTTATATTTTTTGACCATTTATTCTACACTTATCATATAAATACTTAATAGGCATATCCATATACAGCTAATAGTGTTTGGAAGCACATCCCATTCTCAGCTGCTTCTGTCAGTTATTGAGGCATGCACTTCTCTCCAGTTCATGTCACTTATATTAGCACTGAACTTACCAGGACTTTGTTATATTCACATTGTGGTTTTGCTATATCATCAGATGATCTATTGTGATTTGCTTATTTGCTGAAGTGTGGATAGAATCATTCAGGACCTATAAGATCACCAAGTCCAAACATGCTGTGGCAGTTGTTAGGTAAGATACACTGGCCCAGAGCTAACAAAATTTCTCCTGAAGTTTAGGCAACCATTAGAGACTTTGTTCCATTTTTACATTTTGCTACTTCCAAACCCTTCTCATGAATACTAGACCTACAAATCATATTTCATGCACAGTCCCTGAGGGATGATACTAGGATATGTTTTCAGAAAGACTTCTTAGAAGACAGAGAAGTACAAATATGTTGGAAAGGTCATGACTTTTTAGTTGCTTAAATTATTGTTTTCATTTTCATCTTTGGAGTGTTTTCTTTCTGTAGAGAACAGAAATGCACTTGTTTAAACTCAGGAAAGTTATTTCCCTTGAAATCAGCACTAAGTCCCTGATCAAACTAGTTTTGTATAATGCAGCAACATATTTATGCAATATCATTCAGTAGCACAACTTGGAATTAAACTTGAAACTTTAAAATTGAGGTATTAAGAGCCTTCATTTGAAGAGGGCCGTTTCTTACAGCAGTTGTTCTGTGGGCACCTTTGTGCTTGTGGGTTTGTGGGTGTGAGAGTGTAAGTGAATGAAAGCCATGAGCCAATGCCTTTGAGTGGGTAAGATCAACTTGCATGGAGACTGGGGGTGGTAAATTTATCTTGGGCTTTTGCAAGCCCTTGGATTTAGTTTTTCTGCGTTAATGTCTTGTTGAAGAAAGGCCTATTGCATTCCTCCAAGCTCAGTCTGCATAAGGTTACCTGTGGCTTCCTTTCATCCCTCCTGGTCCTTGATAACCAGAACATGGAGCAGGATATGCATCATGCAACTGTGATGCTCCAGGACTCTAACCATGATGTAGGAAAATGACCTTCAGGAGATTTAGGAGGGCAAATATACCTAAGTTAGTTGTCAGAACATTGAACCTATCGAATCCCATAGGCTGAATCTCTGGGATTCTCAGTTTTTCATAATCTACAGACCATCCTGTTTCCAATTATTGCATCAGTGAGAAGAGTAAACCAGCACAAATGAGTATGAAGATGTAATGCTTTTAGCTGGGACCCATGGGAACAAAGTGTGATGATTTGCTGTGCCTTTCACAGCATACTCTGTGCTGTGCTGCCAGGCAGAAATGCATAGATCCTTAAATAAAAGTAAATAATAGATAATGTCTCCTATGATAGTCCTATAAATAGATGCCTGTCCTGGTTTATGACTTGAAATTTAATTTCTTGCACTCTACTCACTGCAAGTAATTGCTGTATAGAAAAGGCTTATGCCCCACACCCAGCTTGTCTCAAAGTCACTGATTTCCATAGTTAACTTTTGGATAATTATTTATTTCTGGAACACAATCTGCAGTGGATTTTTGTGTCATCTTTCAGTACTGTTCAGTGAGAAAATAATCTTTGTTCCTGTATATGCATGAAATGTTGGGGGAGCAAATTGCATTTCTCCCTGTGACTGACTCCTGTGGAGTTATTTGGCTAGGTACCAGCTTGAGGCCCTAAATATTTATTGGAAGCAAATTCTATTTAGATTTGCAATTCCTGAACCTAATTTTTCTGCAATTTTAGAAAACATTAGTCATTTGAAATTAATATGTGCAGCTACACAGTCATAAATGTTTCTGCACAATCAGAATGAAACGTTGGCATGAAGCATTATGATTAGCTTTAAAATTATAATGATTTTCTTCTTTTTATAAATTACATTAATTTTTTCATTTGTTTTCTGGTTAAGACCACGGAGATTACATTCAAGTCTTTTCCTCAGACAGAATTCTAGACTATTTAATTGCTTTTTGTTTTAAAGCTAAGAGTCTTACTAATTCCTATGACTGCAATAGATAGGGCATGAAATGGAATGCCAGATAACTGCAGGATTTCTGGCAAAGGTCACAACAGTAAAATGCACATGGCATTCAGGAAACTCTGATATGCAAAGCTAGGAGGCACAGTGAAAAGTAAGGAGCTTTATTCTACTTCAGCCAAACCAGATTACAAGAGGGGCATGAAGGGGGAATCAAGGAAACTACAAACCTGTTGGTCTAAAATCAGCACCTGGAAAAAGTATGGAGAGGATCATACTGGGTGCTGTTGAAAGGCAGGCACAGCACAAGCCAGTCACCAGTTTTTGCTGGTGGCTCATTCACTGTTACACACCTGATCCCTGTATTTCACTTCCAGCCAGTGTCAAACTTAGTGATATAAAACTGGGAGGAGCTGTTGACTTCCTTGAAGGCAGAGAGGCCTTGCAGAGAGACCCAGACAAATTAGAGAGCTGAGCAATCACCAACCATATGAAGTTCAACAAAGGCAACTGTCTGGTTCTGCACCTGGGACAGGCAACCCTG
>NW_008688464.1:126015-135189 GCF_000695815.1 Acanthisitta chloris | reverse complement strand
ATATATATAAATAAATATATATAAAGGGTTATTTGAAACCAATACATGGAAACGCTGGTGCTTGAAACACTGTGAAGTGATAACAAAAATAATTGAACAGTTCAAGATCTGGGACAGTCCCCTTCTGTGAAAGTACTGAAACTGAAATGGAACTGGTCTTAGGTGAAAAGTGTTCCTGAAGGTTTGAACCTGGATGGGACCTATTCTCTCTATTATTCCTTCCCCGTTTCTTCCCTAAGCGATGGCTAAAATGTACTGGACACACAGTTTTGATTGTTACAGCTTGAGATCTGAGATGAGAGAGGATTGCTCCAGGTAGCTTGTGTTCCCACTAGGGTCCCTCAGATTGGTGATGTGCAGGTCCATGCCTGGCTGGAGCATCAGCATTCCCAACCAGATTGCTGGTGGCGTGGTGTGGATCCTTGTGTTTGGAAACCTGAGTCATGCACAGCCTTTCCCACAGGGGTTTGGTGGTGGGAGAGTTCATGAACTCATCCACCTGCCTCAGTGCCTGAGGTAACTGGAGCTGGAATGGCTCTGTGGGCTGAAGGCAGCAGGGAGCCCTAGGGCTGGGAATGATCCTGGCTTGAGGGAGCAAACTGGTGCTCATTCCAGCCCCATGTGGTGGTTGCCAGCCCCTTCCATCTGTCCCATCCGTGCTGTTGGGTGGCTCTCCTTTTGAAGTCTTTCCGTATTCCAAGAGTGGTTTCTGAACAGCATCTTGTCCAGTGATGGGCTTGGCAGCATGTGGACCCTTCTGAGTCTCTGCTGCGGGAGCAAAAGTAAGGATAAGGTTTCATGCTGGCAGGGGAGTGACACGTGTGGCTCATGCTCATGACCAGCACCTCCTTCATTCTTACTCTAAAGCTAGTCAGACTATAATTTCTTTTCCTGGCCTGTTAGTGTTGCTTTACAGTTTACCTTCCATGCATTATCCTGCTAAAACACTCAGCTGAAGAGGTGAAACCAACTTGTTTTAAAAAAAGGCAAAACAAACCCCAAACCTCTTTGGCTTTTCATCTTTGTTTAGTGGCCCCAGGGTGCTCTGCAGTAATTCCAGGCACGGAGACTGTGGCTTCATTTGACATCAAATGCATCACTTTTGGGTGTGATGAAAGGGCCACGTTGTGACAACTTTGTGCCTGCTTGCGAACCATTTGCTCGGCAAGAGAAAACTTCTCTTGGTGGAGGCAACTGAGTGAAGATTTCTTTTAAAATCTGCCTGGTTTTGAGCAGCAGATGTAGGTTCCTTCCACACTGGTGACAGAAGTGTGTGAGCAAGGGATCTGTTGAAGGCACAGGCAGTGGCAGTGCCTTGGCAGCAGTGGTTTTACTCCCAGTATGTTAACGTGGGCACCCCAACTTAATTCTGCTTATATTCACAGTATAGGCTGTCTTTTTTAAGCATTTTTAAAGTATTTATTAAAGAACCAAAGGAAACCAGATGCTTCCTCTGAGCATCAAGACAATTTATTATACATAGTTTTAAATACTATGAATATCTCAATCCACGTTTTAACATTAGTGGGATATTGCAAAGACATTCCTTTTCCAGTTTTTACTATTCCTTTAAGGGTCTCAGGGAGGGTAAACTGGTCAGCCATATTTATTTATTTTACTGAAATGTATTGGAATAATTTTTTAAGAGAGATTTTTTGAAGATGCCCCTGAAACTTGTATATTTTGCACTGCTTTATAAATGATCCATTATCAATTAGGCTTGCGTGCATCTCGGCCGTGATCCAGCCAAGGGAGTGAGCGAGTGGCAGGTCCTGCTGCCCTCAGCAAGGCTAATTCTGGTGCTTTGAGTCAAGCCACACACTCACCTTCTTTGCTGGATCTGGGAATTTGTGCAAAAAGGAGGAAAAAAAAAAAAAAAGCATTGTGTGTACCAGGAAATTGCTTCTTTTTTTCAAGTGAAAATAGACCTGTAGATCAGTTGAGAAAAGCTTTAACGCCGTAACTCATGGTGAGGTTGGTAACATCTGTCTCCCTGGCGTGCCTCCTTGATCAAGTAGCTTGCTATAAATATAATGGGAGAATTTCTTTAGAACAAGTGACCTGTAATTCTGCATTCAGTTAGGGATTGCTAGCTCAGCATCAACCCCCCCAGCCTCATCCATAGCTGTTGTGTTGTGGGTTTGGAGGACAACGTTTGCTTTCACACTTCCTTTCCGAGGTTAGCAGCCCCCAAGGGTGTGGGATTCCCTCTGGAGGTTATCCTGCTGTGGGGGGGGAAGGTGTTTCAGACCCAAACCAAGCAAAACACTAGTGTAGGGGAAGGACCAGATTCGTGGTGTTCAGTGGCACAGACAGCAGGTAAGTGAAGCACAGTGTTACGATGGCGAAGTTTCGACTCTTACACACACACACACACACACACACACACAGAGACACCAACACAGCTTGCCTGACTTGCTCAGTTGATGTAGTTCTGCAAAGGAAAGGTGACAGCGTTTTACACCACCAGGCTATTCATTTCAATTGGAACTTTGGCTTCAAATTGGACAGATCCAAAAAAAAAAAAAATAAAAAAATTTGGCAGCAGCTTCTGTGAGTTTATTTCCACTGAGATGTTTTCACCTGCCTTACCAAGATCATTCTCAGTCTACTTTTTTAAGCTCTACCATAAACTTAAATTATTGAAAATTTATTAATTGCTGACTATATAATAACCTTTGCTTGTATGTAACCGAATGGTTTTAAGAGCCAACATTTAGAGTATGACAATGGAGCTGAACAGTTTTTAATGCGCAAGCAGTTCTGTTCTTGTGTATGACTTGTAACCTTAATTTACTGTGTAAAGATGGTTACATTATTTCCTTAGCTTTGTTTGTTGGAGACAAATATAGAATGCTTGTTTAAGTATGTCAAAACATAATCTTATCTTGTGGATTTTTATGTTAATGTATTATACGAGCTATATTTTTCATTTGCCCAGAAAGAGCTTGTATAACGCTTCTGAAAGTTTCTCTGCTCTGTAAAGTCTTTAGAGCTGACAGTCCTGTTAGGTTTGTTTTAATCTTCATGCTAAAGTGTCAATGGTGGTTTTGTGAACTGGTCAGAAATTCACAGGTCTTAAATGTTTTTGGGAAATTTATATTGGACACTGCTCTTTGTCTAGCAAATAAAAGATGTTAATATATTCCTGTTACTGGCATGTGCACGACTGTTATTAGAAGCCACTTTATCATTTTCCTGCTTTAAATAGAAATGTCTATTTATGAATTCTGCTTGTAGTTTTTTCACAAATAAAATAGTAAAATTTAATGAAATCTGAAAGCTCTCTTTTTTGGGAGATGCCAGGACTCGGAACGAGGTGGAGAGTCCTGTTGTTGGAGCAGCTTGGCAGTCTTGTCTGTGAGCACCCACTTCTGCAGACACAGGTTGTGCAGGTGGAAAACCTTAGTCAGGCAAGTAAATCCAGTTTGTTCCCTGGGACTCAGGATGTGCAGAGAGTTTGTGGTGGATGTGTCTGCAGAATTTGGGTTCTGGTCCTTGGTAATAATCATTTTTCCCCATTCTGTTAGCTGCAGGAGCAGCGAGGCTCAGTGCAGAGGAATTAGTGGGAGCCCTTGGGAGTTCCCTCGGCTGTCTTGTGCTAATGAACTCTCCCAGGAGTACAATTAATAAAATGTAATTGAGAGCCTAATTGTATTCTTGTAGCATAAAAATACTGGTATGTTGCAAGCAGTGTTTTGGTCCTCTGCCTGGGCAACAAGGTGATGTGAGTTGCTGTGCTCTTTTGACTTTGTGTTTCTCCTCCACCACCCAAGATGGGACATGGGTGACCTAACTGTTCCAGTAGGAAGTTGTCATTTGAAAAGGGAGCAATAGGTAAAATGTGGGCAAAATCTTCCTCCAGCCCTTTTTCTCAGGAATACGAGGGCAGTTCCTAAGCACAGTCGTTTGGATATTTTGTGTATGCTGAGGGAAGTGTGTGTTACAAGCAGAGGTCACTTGAAAAAAAAAAAATCATGTGCAAACAGTCTTAAATGCTTTTAACCTCAGTTGGAAGTGATTCAGATGCTTTTGTGCCAAGAATAAGAAGAAACAGGAAAGGTAGTGGTTGTTCTACAGACCTGAAAAGCACTTGCTTGGCATGCTGAGGAGTGAGCAGAGAAACAGTCAGTCCTTGCCTTAGACTCCATCCTCAACCTGTGACCACCTGAAGGTGCTGGAACTGCTGCTGGGGCGAAGCATGAGAGCTGTGAGGAGCAGAGGAAATGGACTTCCATCAGCATCCACCTACTTCATCACCAGGCTTGAATGGAGCCAGCCAGAGATCTCCACAGCAGTGCTGTCTGCCCTGAGCCTGCCTGCTCACCCCTTCAGAGGGAGTTTGTGTGACTGCTCTGGAAATCCCTTGGAGCCACGTGAGCCACTTCCAGGGCTGGAGCTGCAGAGGAAGGAGGTTGAGGGCTGTGAGATAAGGGCACCCAAGGCTGCTGCAAGGTATGTACTGCACTTAGGGGTTGTGTTGAAGGGTTTGTGTTTGTTACCTGTAGGGAGTTTGAGGGCAAGGTTGGATGGGGCTTGGAGCAACCTGGGCTAGTGGAAGGTGTCCCTGCCCATGGCAGAGGGTGGAACGAGTTGATGTTTAAGGTCCCTTCTAACACAAACCATTCTATGATTCTAAGTAACAAGGGTGGGGAGTTCTGGTTCATGACTCCTTAGAGTTTTGTGAACTTCTTCCCCAAACAGTTATTTAAAGATTTGGAGGTGTTATAAGCACCACTTGCATAACTGAGAGAATTAAAAAACCTTCTGCTCTGTAAAGTTCACATCAGCTGGTTTTCTTAACTATTTAGACCTGACCATGCCTCCTTCACAGAGCAGTTGGAGGGCAATTCAAACAAGAAGTCCCTGCAGTTGGGAAGAAGCTTTAGGAATCCTTGGCAGGGCTGTGCCTGTTCCTTACCTGTCCAACACACAGCACTCACAGTGACCAGGTGTATATGTCCAGCAGCACTTAACTCACAGTGGGAGTTTCCAGGGCCCAAAGCAAGAAGTTGTCTGCAAAAGACATGACAGATGTACCAAATGGCTGTGCTGGACCAGCTGTATCCCACGGGGATGGGATTGCTGTTCTGAGCCAGCAAAGCACCCTGAGACACTTAGATCCTTCCCATCGTATGGAGACAGCCACATCAAGAAAAAATTGTATTTGTGATTGCAGAGCTACTGTCCATCTTTCCTTGTTTGCAGGACCAAAACCAAAACCACCAGCCCCCCAAAACCTTGCTGGAAAACTGAGTGCCACAGTGCAGGAGAGTGCAGGGGTATGAATACGATCCAGTGCTGTGCTCATGTGTTTGTGGTTTCCTCCAAGATGCACATGTTTGGCTTCAGGCAGGTGTCTTGCCTTGCAGCAGGTTGGATGGACTGCTGGAGTTCCATGAGTTTGGCTGTTTAAAGATAAACCTGAGTCTATGATGCTTTAGAGAGAGCAGAGCTGAGAAACTTCACTTGTGATTCACAAACAGAAAAGATTAAAAAAAACCCAAACTGATCCTGGTGGCTTATGGAGAACCAGCAACCTCTGGAAGGAAGAGGGAGAGTGGCTGCAGTTTGTAACACCTGGATGCCCTCGTGGCTTTTGTAATTTTAACAAGGAGAGGGAAATGTCAGGTCTTTCTGCCTGCCTTTCTCTGGGCTGTTTCTGGAATATTTACGTGCTCAAGTGTTGCTTGTCTTTGCTCCTGCTGTCAGCACACACAGTGAGGCTCGTTTGCTGTTTTCCCCTTTAAGATGACAGATTGCTTGGTATTTATTTGGAGCCCTTTTCCAGACAGGGTTGGGGCTGATGCTGAACTCATCTAATAGGAAGACGCTGGAAACTTCAGCAGTGTTTTCTCATTGTTTATTCCCAGCAAAGAAAAACCTGCATGCACAAATCACCATCACATCAAAGGCTGTTTCAGAAATTCCCAATCAAAGCACTTCACACCACTGCAATTATCCCCCTTGCAAAGCTTCCCTACAGCATGGCATGGAAGCCTGTGACAGTGTAGAGTGCTCTGTACTCAGCTCTGGTCTTTGCCTAATATTAAAGCTAGAAATTCCTGTCTTCCTGCAGCCAGTACAGCACATCTCACAGCACTTGCCTGAAGTCCCCTGTTGCTCCTCAAACAGGCATCACTCCTCACAGAGCAGTAACTGATCTGGCAGCCCTGGCTGTGCAGGAAACACAGAAGGCACGAGCCAGTTGTGCTTCCTAGATGAGGAATCAGGAAACAAATACTCCTTTGTTCTCCTCTATGTCTCCATATGAAGAAAAAAAAAAAGAGAGAAATTGCTCTCCACCATGACTAGTTATTATTCCCAGGATCCTAAAGATTTCATGGCTTTCTAACATTCCTAATTTTTTCCAGCTTCTTTTCTTTCATCATTAGGAGTTGTCAAAGCTGTTCCCATGTCCTTGAGAGGCTGTTCCAGCACACTTCTCCGAAACCATTCCGAGAAGGACTTAAAACTGCACAATTACAACGAGAGAGTCCCAGTGTGAGAATTCCCATTGCTCTACTTCCCTGCCCTGGCAATCCTCCCTTCCTTCCTCCTGCCAGCAGGTGAGGCAAAGCCATTCTAACCCTGTAATGCTGATATTCCCTTAAATACCATGAAATTCCCAGTGTAATACACACTTGATAACAGCACATCAAAAGCTTTTAGGAAGCATTAACTGGTCACAGCTCCCAGAGCTGGCAGGAGTTAGAGGGAGGAGGGTCTGAAATGTTCAAGCTGCTCTAAGTTGCTCTCAAGTGTTGGAAAATACCAAGTTTGGGAGCTGAATTTGCATATCCCTGTGAACAGAAGGAAGCTGGAATGCTGCAGGAACAGCACGTGGTGGCCCAGGTAAGAAGAATGAGAATGATTAAAGCTGATTGTTGTTCCCCCTCAGACTGTGCTGGCTGATTCACATTGCTTGGGAAGTTTGATGTGGAGTTGGCAGGAGGAGTTGTTCATGTTTGTGTGTGTATTTTAGGAGGGATTGAAGCTCAGAGTAGAGAAGCAGAACCACTGAGATTTGAATTTTGCCTTCACCCAGCAATTAATACCTCTTTGATACATATAATCTATAACCTTAAATATATGTGTGTTAGATTCCACAGTTTGTAGAGATGTTCTATGGGACAGGCTGAAGAAGTGGGGAAGGGTGAAGACATGACTCGTTGCAAGTTGTCTCTAATAGGAGTTTACTCTTTTGTCTCTCTCAAGGAATCACCAGCGTGAGCCAAGTGTAAGTAGGGCCAACACTCCTTCCCACCCCTTTTGGGTGGTTATAGCTGTCTTACTCTGCAAATTGGCTTCCACAGCGAGCAGCCTGTCTGTGCTCACATGCTTTGCTTCCCTATGGGCATTATAAAAATCAGACGAGGAAGGAGAAGAAAAAGTAGCTTTCCATTACATTAATTCCTTTCTGATCCAAGACAGACAAAACCATGGAGCAGTGGCAGGAGCCTGGTTAGGGATCAAGGCTGATGCTGCTCTCTGGGTGGGTCAATTTATTTATGTAGCCAGATTTGTTTTTCCCGTGTTTGAAGAGATATCCATCAGCCTCCAAACAGCTTGGGAAGAGGCTCCAGGACTGGGGGAAGCCCAGTGAGTTCCTCTGCCCCAGAGCAAACCACTTATGGATTTCAGCCTGCCCCAGATGAATGTGTTCTTCATTGCCAGCAAGGAGAATCCTCTGAAATCTCAAAATCTCTCTGCTCAGCCTTTGTGAGAGGTTGAGGCTTTGGCTGAGGGTTAGGGCTGCATTAACAGAGCTGATAGCAGAGATCCTGTGGAAGTCTGACAGCATCCCTGCATGCCCAGGATTTGTGCTTGCTACTAGGAGAGGAGGGGATGGAAATGTGTTTAGCTGCTCCTTTTGTTCTCCTTGTTCAACAGAAGTTTTGTTGGGGTGAAGTTAAGGAAGGGAAATGTGGAGTTGTGGAAACACTGCCTGGAGAAGGAAGGTGGTGATTCCTGGGGGTTGGATTGTCGCGGCAGTGCAGGATGTGATGGGTGTGTGACAGGCTCTGACAGGGATCGAATTGGGAGTCGCTGCGGTACAATGGCACAGGGAAAATGAGTGATGGGAACCTCCCCTGACTGCAGAGTTCCTGAATTGTGATGACACTCAGAGAGGAAGAAAGCCTGGAGGGAGGCGGGGGGGGCTGACAGGGGAGTGCCAGGTTTTGGGTTTGGGGAATTGTGTACAGGCTGCTGTCTCTGACTCAGCCCTGGCTGCTGTCTCTGTTAGCTGCCTCCACCTTCCCACTGATCCCAGGAGGGTCTGCCACCCCCATGCCACCCCCCTGGCCTTTGCAGGATCTGTCATCATCCCCTCCAGCCTTGGCAGCAGGAGCTGGGCAGCAGCAGCAGGAGGAGAGGAGCCTGAGTTCAGTTTCTCCACGGTACTGTGCTGCTCCAGCAATCTTGGAGCATTTTAGGGAGATGGCTCTGCCAGTCACCTCTCACCAACAGATTTGTCAATCCTTAGACTCATTTCCTCCATCACTTTACCTTACAGAGCAGGACTAGCTCAGCTTTTGGGTCCTTACAGACCCATCTATCCTCTTGCAAGTCCTATTAGAGGTGCCAATCGTCGTTTTCCTTCTGTGCCAAGTTATAAATCCAACAGATTTATACATCCAAAGTCTTCATCAATCAGAAGATTGAGTTAAAGGCGATGAGTTAGAACAACTGGGAGGTGACTCCAGTGACAAGTCGATATGTACTTCTGTAGAGCTGGATGGAGTGGCCATGCTGTGCTCACCCTATCAGCCAGACAGCTTAACCAGGGGAGAAAAGGATTTCACCTGAGGAAGGACTTCACCTGAGTGGTCTCTTTCCACCCCAAATCCATACACTGGCTGAGGAGCAGGAGTTGGGAGGAGCAGGAGCTGGAAAAGCAGCACATGAAACCCTTAGAGCCCTGTTCTCCTGGCAGAAACCAGGAGAATCCAGCCCACTCACCCTATCAGCCAGACAGCTTAACCAGGGGAGAAAAGGATTTCACCTGAGGAAGGACTTCACCTGAGTGGTCTCTTTCCACCCCAAATCCATACACTGGCTGAGGAGCAGGAGTTGGGAGGAGCAGGAGCTGGAAAAGCAGCACATGAAACCCTTAGAGCCCTGTTCTCCTGGCAGAAACCAGGAGAATCCAGCCCACCATCTAGTCTGGGG
>NW_008688464.1:120074-125983 GCF_000695815.1 Acanthisitta chloris | reverse complement strand
GTGTTGACTGTTGCATTTCACACACAGCTGGGAGTTCTGTCTCTGTGCAGGAAGGTGGTCTGCGCCTTGCCCTGCTGGACAACAGGAGATGTTTTCCCAACAGCAGATTAACAGCTTATTTGTAGTGGATTAATGACTCTTCTGGTGCTTAACAGGTTCTCCTGCAAGTTGGGGTTGCCAAAAGGGTGTTAGTGTTCCTGATAGCTGGGGTGGTGGAGCAGACCTCAAACAGCACTGGATTTCAGTGAGGTTTTTCTTTTTCTCTCACCTTTATCTGGCACTAACAATACTCCTAACAGCTGCATTAAGGTAAATATGGTGAGGATTTTTTAAGTTAACCTCCGCATTTGGGTGATTTCCAAGTTGCTGGAGGTTCCTGCAGGGAGAGGGACTTGGGAACTGGTGACACACTGAAGCAGAGGGTGAGCAGGGGAGGCTGCCTTTCTGTTCCAGTCATCCCTGGGTTGTCATGTGTGCTTGGAGCTTGAGAGGCTCCTGCTGAGGCTTTCACAAGTTCTGTCTTGTGATTTTGGCCAGCACAAGTAATTCCACTTGGGAGTCTTCAAACTGTGCTGTCCTGGGAGGAGGGGGAGGCAGAGCTCAGCCTGCAGCTCTGTGTGCATGTAGCCTTGCTATTCCACAGATTAAAAAAAAAATAATAAAATAAACTGTGCTGCTCTTACCTCAGGCTATCCATTAGGAGTGTGATTTAGTGCAGGGAGGGCTATAAAGGCAGTTGATAAATCTTCTGTGCAGCACAAATAAAATCTCTTACAGGAGGAGAAAGGATAACGGAGGGAGGAGGGAACAGCCCTTGCCCCCTTGTCTAATTAGGCTGTCCAGGAGGAGTTAATATAAAATAATAGAGCTGGAAAGCCCAAATCTTCACAGCCTTAAGAAGGACTTCATCCCCTGAAATTACGAGGCTAAGACCTCGTTCAACAATGCTTTGAAGGAGATCAGCTGGCAGAGCTATTCGCGGCGGCTCAGGGCTCGGGCTCGGGCGCTGCGTGATTGCAGTATCTTCTGAAGAGAAGAGCTCTCTCCTATTCCCGTTGAATGCTACTATTTTTATCCTCCTTAAATTCTAGAAGGTATTTCCAAGTGGGAAGCAGAGCAGAGAATAGCAGATCTTAACTCTGCTCTGTGGAGCAATTTCTGTAAAAGAGGAGGGAGAAATGTTTGAAATAGCTTATGTCTATTTTTGGTACCACCAGTGTGGTAGCAAAGCACCTGGAGGTGTCTGCAGGCCTGAGTAGCCTGAGGGTGATGGGACATAGGGTGGGGGTCACTGCTGGCTCTTTCTCTCATGGCATTGACAGGTTCCTGCCTCTCTGCTTGGAGCTGCAAGTGCCCAGGGGTGTCTCAGAGGGGCTGCAAGGAAAGGATGATGCTGGCAGGGGGAGAGGGAGAGATCTCTGGTTGACTGTCCCTCTCCCAGCCTAGGAGATCTCTCCTGTCTCACCCCTCCTGGGCCCCTCTTGCCTTTGCAGTGCAGTGGGGAGTGCTTTGATCCTTTCCCATATGGGAGGCAGGAGCACAGAGGGACTTAATTAGGTGCAGTTACCTCACCCACTGCCTCCAGAGCTGCCAGGGCAGTTGGCATAAGGTCAAAGAGGAAATCCAGGGCCCACCAGGGCCAAAGCAGAGGTGTTATTGGGAGATGTCTGGGCTCTTGTGGTCTTTCCTGTTGAGCTGTTAAAGCTGAGCTGCTAAAGAATCCAGCATAATCCTCTGGAAAGGCTGGAGAGCTCAGGGCTGAACATCATTGACCCTTGATTGCTGTTAGAGCTGTGAGGTATGGGGAGCAGTTTGGGCAGAGGGTGAGATGGGATGGACCCTGGCTGGAAAACACAGCCTGGGACTGAGCATTGTGCAAGGGGGCAAATAAGGACGGGGATTTGTGAGTCTGTTTGGGTTTGTGACCCTGGCCATGCAGTTTGGCTGTGTGACAGAGCTTTTATCTTGTGCTTACTCCCTTCTGCAGCCTCAGCTTTTACTTCTGTCCATGCCCAGGTTCTGTGAAGCTGCTGAGCATTGCATTGGCATATCAGCTCAGCCTTGTGCTGGGCAGAAGCATCCTGCTTCATTTGAACATGAAATATAAATCAGAGATCAAGTGAATTATTATGCCATGCTGCTGCTTGGGCAATAGGGAGTCTTTAAATCAATCAAGCCCCCAAATAAATAAATAAATGTGCAGCAGACATGCTGGAGTGCATGTCTGATTCCTATCAGAGGCAGTAATTCAAGGCAGATGCTTGCAGTTGCTCTGCTTCCCACTCTGCATTACCTGGGCTGCCTGGAGTCGCAGGAGACAGAAAGCAAAATTTTTTTTCTGAGCTTTCATTATTGTTGCCAAAGAAACCATTTCATTTGGTTGCCACGTGTGCAGGGAATCTGGTGCAATCCATCTGGATGTCGAGGGCTGAAGGAAAAGGGCTTTGGGGAGGGAAGTCTGCAGAGTGCAGTCACCTCAATGCCTGTGATGCACAGGGACCCTGTGGATGGGGTGGGAGCTGGAAGAGGAAGAGTTGGGTGGGTGTTGCTCTTTGGAGAGGCTGGAAGGGTCCTGCTCAGCTTCATGAGCATCCCCATAGCAGCATGGACACCTGGGTGAGCTGGGGCTGAAGGAGCTTCTCCTCTATCAGAGACCCTCCAGATATCACCCCAGGGAGCAGCACCTGTGAGTGCCTGGCTGGAACATCCTTCTACCCTCCAGTACTTGAGACTTCACTAGTTTTCCTTTCAGTACGCACTGGCACTCAGGAGAGAAACGTTTGAAGTGTTTGATCTTGCTGGGCTGAGTCTCCCTCCTGCAGGCACCAGGCTCTGGAGTGCAGCTCCCTGGAGTTCTGTCTGTGCTGGGCATCATCCTGCTCTGCTGGTGTCTGGCACTGCTGGGCAGGGCAGCTGGGCAGGGAGGGCAGTGGGTGCTCTGGGTGAGTGTCCCAAATGCTGCCCAGCCCTGGGGATGGCTCCAACACCTGCAGGGACTTTGGGCAGCTGAACCTGGGCTGGGACTGTTTGAAAGCTGCCCAGGGGACTGGGGTGACACGAGC
Organism: Acanthisitta chloris; assembly: GCF_000695815.1. Lineage (NCBI taxonomy): Eukaryota > Metazoa > Chordata > Aves > Passeriformes > Acanthisittidae > Acanthisitta > Acanthisitta chloris. The sequence goes on along the minus strand of NW_008688464.1, from coordinate 122,921 downwards.
TGTGCTAGCCTGGGGGAACAGTGGCTGTGTGGACAGCTGTGGTGTCCCTGGATGGCAGCACTGGGGGTTTAGTCCCTTTTCCAGGGCAGCTTTGGTCACTGGCAGATGGTCCTGGGTCCCTCTCACCAGGCTGGAGGTGCAGATTTGGATTTCAGTGGTGCTTTGCTCACAGCTGCAGTGCTCTGCCCTTGGGTGAGCCCATGGATGCTGGTGCTTAATGAAGGTAAACGAGCCCTGACGCTGCTGCAAGGCTGCAGGCACAGCAGGACTTTCCTTTGCTCCATTTCATCTGTCCTGAGCAGACCTGGCAGCATCAGTCCGAGGTGATATTTCACTGAGTCAGGTCCTCCTCTTCCTTGAGTTACTCTAGGATTGTGTTGAAAGTGAACTTTGGACCAGTGGAGCTGATGTTTTCCTGACACCTTGTGATAGAAGACAAAGCAGCTGCAACACAGCCTGAGTTTTTGAAGTTTAGCCCTGGGTGAGAACTGATACTTAGGTAAGTGGGTTTTTTTTCTCCTAAAGCTACTCTTGTGACCCCAAAATAATAAAGGCCAATCAGTTAAACCCACTCAGCACATAATCCTGTGCCCTTCTGAGTTAACAGAGCCTATGGAGCTTGCTGATGCGCAGAGTCATGCTGGATATAAGCATTGTTTATCCCACAGCAGGTCCCACCTCTTAGCTCTGCGTGCCATTTTTGGTGTGTTCCTCCTCCAGCAGCTCATCCCTGCCCTGGACAGCAGTGTAAATCCTTCTTCACAAATCATTGACCCAATAGGTCATAAAAGTTCCTTTATGGCCTGTCAAGACAAGCGAGGTTCTTTACGTGCACCCTAAGTCAGCACAGTAAAACTTTTATGGTGTTTTCAATAACAAGAGCTACTGCACATGAACAGCAACTAATTTTTAAAGCCTTGGTATTTCAGCTGAGATGGTTTTTTTTCCCCCACTATGTTTGAAAAACACTTAGGTCAGTGATTTCAGCAGTCAAGGCCTGGAGTTGACCTCTTTGCCTGATGTGGTGGTCCAACTTCTGCAAATACTGAGCACCCCTTGAAAGGAACTTCTGCAAACCAGGCTGCTCCTCTGGTAGCATCTGTGTAAACTGAGATGCTCAACTTCAGGTCCATACATTTTAAATATTTGGACCTTCAGCTCTGCTGTGACATTATGGTTTAGGAAAATTTAATTCTGGTTTGGTCGCAAAATTGCCTTAAGGGTTAATGTGTGATTATTTAGTAAAACCACTGATTTAAGGTGAGTCATAAAAAGCTTTCCCTATTCAAGGGCCTGGGTGCAGCAGGGAGTCAGGGCTGTGCTCCCAGCCTGGTGCTGGGATGCAGGAGCACATCACCACCCATCACTGCCAGTTTGCTCCAGGCAGAGGAGCCCCCACAGTGCTGCTGGTTTGCACCCACTCATTTAACATGCTGTAACTTAATCTCGAGTCTCCCCCCCCCCCCCAACTCATCCTCTCCTAACCCACAGGGACCCTGTTGCAGGTCTGGAGCCTCTGTCCCTGGGTTTTACCTCCTGTCTGTGTTTGGAGTGCTGAGCCAAAGAATTGGCCATAAAGGGACTCTTCCAGCACACCTCTGGCTCTGGTTTCTCAGCCCTGCCTTGAGCTGCCAAGAGGAGAAGAGGAATAATGAGGAGCTGAAAGCAATATGGCAAAGTCTGAGTTCCCCTCCAACAAAACTGTCTCCTCTGCCTGTCCTCATAGTCCTGCCTAACCCCTGGTGATGCCAGCAAATCCTTCAGACATCCCAGGCTTGGCACCAACCCTGTGCCAATCAAGGAGGCAAAACAAGACATTGGTTAGTGAATTAACAGGGTTTATTCAGGATGCTCAGTCTGCTGGTCACAACAGTCATGATTTTGGTCTTCCAAGGTCACTGCTGTGTGTGCCAGACTCCACTGCTGCCCAATCCCAGGGTCCAGCCAGGGGTTGTTACTTTCCTCTTTTGCACTGGAGCCTCAGCCAGTTCATTGCTTCTCTTCACTCGTGTGCACCCAGTTACAGCCTTTGCCTCTTTGGACTTAGCTGTGCTGCCCTGTGGCCCCAGTCAGGGGATCCACACACATTCCCTGACTCCAGCTGGTGGCAGGGACATGGGGCTCATGGGCCTATGCAAGGTCCTCACTGCCTGGAGCTCTCAGCCCTTAGTGTTGCTCATGTATAATCAGCAGATCAGCTCCAGGCACAAGGGTGGGAATTGATCCTGGGACAGTCAGCACTGATTTCCCAGCCCTGACAGCAGCAGGGAGTGGAAGGCAAGAGGGGCCCTGCTGTTGGGGTTTGATTTGGAGCAATCTTAAAACATTTTCATACATCATCTGTCTGGGTTTGCTTGCTTATTTCTTTTTTTAAAACTTTCCTTTCCAGAAATGTGGGGAAACACTTCCTTTCTCAGGTCTGTCCCTGGACAAACGAGGTGGGACAGTTCAGGGATGGTGGGTGCTACATCACAGCCAAAACCAGGACCTGGGGTGCCAGGATGGAGGGGATTCTCCTGCTTCTGGTCCCAGCTATGAATGCACATGCTTCTGAGCTCTCAGCTGGGTACAGCTGGATCTCCAGGAGAGTGAGTGGAGGGCTGGAGCCAGCAGAGCCACTCCAGGTCTGTGCAGGATTTGGGTTTCTTCCCCAGGCTGGGAATGGTGCTGATGCTGGAGCAATGGCACAGCAAAGGGAACAGCATTGATGCTGGAGCAGCAGCACAGCAAAGGCTGGGAATGCTCAGGGGAGCTTCAGGGAGGAACTGTTGCTGTCGATCTGTTAATTAAGATTAATGTGTTAGCTGATAAGGATGACTCTGCGCCAATTGCTATTATGAGCCAAGA
>NW_008688464.1:115035-120050 GCF_000695815.1 Acanthisitta chloris | reverse complement strand
CCTGCTTCCTCAGCAGTTGGAGGCCTCTGCCGTTCAGCCTGAGGTTGGGGGCAGAAAGTGGGATGCTGCAAGCTCCCCAAATGCTCGAGGGCCCTGTGGGCACACTTGCTGTGCTGGTGGGATGCTCGAGAGTTTGGTCTTGTGCTGTCTTGGCAGAGGAACAATTTTAGCTTTTCAGAGGGTGTTAAGGCAGAGCTTTGCATCCTCTCCTCCTAGATACTGGTGTCAAAACTTCTCCACCCAAAAAGTGCATGAAATGAGGCATGTTGCTTAAAAAGACATGTTTAAATATATTTTCTCCTGCCCCCTCAGGTGGGGTCTCTGAGGTAGCTGCATGTGCCGTGTACAGTAGGATGTGAAGAATTAGGAGCTGGTTTGCCTTTGCCACAGCTATTGGTGCAGGATTTTGAAGCTGCTCATTGCACTGCCACAGTATCCTAGCCCAGCCCAGGAAGAACCTGTTGAATCAACATCTCTGCAGTCCCTGGGGAGACCAAAATCTCCAGCACTGCCACTGAAACCAGGACAGCTGCAGGTGAGCACGTGCTCAAGGCTTCAGAGCTTGCCAAGGAGCTTGTTTTGATGTCCTTTACCCACTTCTTTGCCTTAACAGCCTCCTCACTCCACTTGGTTTCTGTGTCTGGTACCATCTGCAACCAAGGGTGAAATTTGTGCAGTCCCTGGGCAGTTTGACCTAAAGCAAATGTGTTTGTCAAAGCCTCAGAGTTCACTTTTCTGGATAGCATCATTTCAATTTCATTATCAAAAGGTAGAATGTCAAGGAGTGAACCCTGAATCCCAGCTGAAATTCCCCTGGCTCAGTCCTGTCCTGCCTTTTCCCCTTCCCAGCCCTGGCTGCTCCTGCTGCTGCTTTCATTTCCCTGCTGTCCCTGCAAAGGCCTCTGGCACCAGCTCTAATGAGTAAATGCTAATTAACCTGCAGCATCTCCCAGGCCTGCCAGCAGTGTGGGTGACAGGGACAGTGGCTACCATGAGCTGCAGCACTGGTGCAGTCAGGTGAGGACAATTAGCCTTGGGGCATCATCTCTGGTCTGGTGGTATCTGCTCTCAGGCAGAACAAAGATTTTGCTCAAGTAACACTGCCCTGGGGGAGGAAAAGTCATTTTCCCTGCCAGAAAAGCAATTTGCCTTGCATCAAAAGTGGAAGTTAATTATTTGTTTAACTTAGGCATGGGATCTGATTTTGGAGCCTCTGTTGTCCCACAATTTGTTTCTATTTGTGGGCACTGCTCGAATGCTTCACCAGCATCCCCTTCCCACCCTACTCCTGAGCTCCATCCCTTTCAAAGCTGAGCCAAAGTCTGCCTGACCTGAGAGTCTAAAGGCAGCACAAAGATGCCCAAGTCACATATGCAGAGGAAGAAAACCTTATCACTGCATCCTGCACCCATCAGTAACTCCTGTGACTGTCAGCTCCTTGCAGAGAGAGGAATTGCCTAGCAACGTTGCACCAGCTCTTTGGATGCAGCCTAATTCGGTTTCTGGTCATCCAGAACAAAACCTCATGAAGGCATCTGGCAAACTGAGTGACAGACAGGCTGTGATGGGCTGCTGGAGCATCTGGCACAGTGATTATTTCAGCAAAATCCGTGCTTGTGGCTGAGTTTGAGGTCCTTATGATGAGCCTGAGTATAATACAGAGGTGAGGGCTCTGCAGCATCCTGCTGAGCACTGGGTATCACCTGCATGAGATGCAGCTGAGCATTCAAAGGAATGACCCTGGTGCCAGTGAAGCTGCTCCTGCTCCTCTTGCTTTCATCCTTGTTTTCTGGTGAAAGGAATAGGAGAATGTGCTGATGGTTGTGACAGCAGCAAAAACCAGAAAGGGTGGCAGGAACAGAGAGGAGGAACAAGGAAATGAGTGACATTTCTCTAGCCCAGGGGAACAAGATTTCCAGCTGAAAACACTGAAAAATTTGGCAGTTTTTCACTGCCACTTCACCCTTTGGCAATCACAGCAGTGAAAGGATTTTGGCCACATCTGCTCCCATGTCTATAGGTGACTCACAGTGATGCCCAATAACATGTTTGGCACTGGAAGCTGAGTTAGTGGAAAGTTTGAGCACCACTGTCTTACAGTGCCAACTTCTGACTTGGCAGGATGGGTTATGGAACCTTATTTCTGGCATTGACTAACTGGTGAGCATTTGGCTTCGGGAGCTGAGTACTGGTCTTCACCCATGCTTCCCATGCAGCATCCTCACAGGCAAAGCAGTAAGTCTCTCTGAAATAAATTAACTGCTGATGCTCATTTAGAAAGGATTTACAGGAGGCAGTGTGTGGCTCAAGCTGGCAATGCAGGAGTGGAAAGTGGAGTTGAAGAATGGATGGGTGCAGGACCTGAGGCTGCAGTTTGCTGTCGGGTCACTGCTTTTCTGCACTGCTCTGTGCCTGCACCCTGTGCTGGCTGTCTCATCCTGCAGGTTACTCTGTTTCTGTTAATGATGCTCAGCATCACCCAGGACCCTGGGAATTGGCTGGAGTTAAGTGTGGTCAGTGACTTCCCGTGCTCAGTCTGGGGATGGTAAAATCTAAGTATAAGCCATTTCTTGTGGAGGGCTGAGAGCCCTTTGCTGCTGCCTTTGACTCCCATCAGAGAAGGCTCAGGCCACTGATTTTACTCCTGATCTGGCATCTCCCCAGAGGTGTCCAAATCCCAGGCTTGGAGCCATGCCCCTCATCCAGCACCAGCTGAAGATCTGAATTTTTAAACCCAAACCCCAAATTTGGGGATCAATGGGAGTTTCCTCCGGGCTCACCCCAAACTGAAACCTTCATCCAAAATCTCTCATGTCTGCAGAGTTTTGTGCCATCCCCTTTGCCTGAGCTCTCTCATCCCCCCCATGCAGCAGCTCCAGGTCCAATCCTGCACACAGAGAAACCTCTGGCACTGTCTGGTTCTCTGGAGCTCTGCAAGGGAGTGTTTTCCTCACACAATGCTGTGCTCTGGGGCAGTTATTCTCTTGGCATCTGTTTTTACCCTGCCTTGGCTGCTCACAGAGGCTTTCAGAGAACAAGGGGCTGGTTTCAGATCTTGCCATTACAACCTCACATTCAAGAATTACTACTACTATTATTTCCAAGGAAACAGAGACTCACGCTCATATCTTTTATGTGATTTCTCACATCCGGAGGTTCTCACGTGACTTTGCTGCCTATTTTTAGCTCCTCAAACATCTCTGCCAGGATGAAAGCTTTAAAGAAAACCCACCCTCAAAAAAGGGATGAAACAGGCATTTGCTTTAATGGTAAATTTGTGAGTGTGACCCCCAAATCCCGACATTTCAGCAGCCTGGGGAGAGCAGGCAGCAGCCCCAGGCTGCAGTTAACTGTTTCTGTGTTTGCTGTTACACCCTCTTTCCTCAAACAGCAAAGACTTGTTGTAAAATAGAGCTGTTTCTAGAACCAGATCCACCTACAAGTCATTTAAAAGCCTCCTACCTCAATTTTGCAGGTAAAATGTTAGTCTAGCAGGAATTGAGAGGAGGGATTTTCCCCTCCATCTGCTCCTTGGCTGGTTGGTGGGAGGAAAAAAAGCCACCCTGGTTGTTCTCCCTTATGCCACCCACCTCAGGGTGGGATGGGTGAGGATGGGACCCATCTGTCCTTGCAGGTTTGGGGTGGCTGTGGACACCCACTTGGTCCTGTCCTGCCTGGTCTGTGCCAGCACATGGAATGGAAAACGTGGCATGTCCTCTGGATGCCTCACAGAAAGCATTTGTGTTTGAAAAAACCAGCCATAAATAACACCCAGTTGTATCCAGCTATTAGAGCAGGAGGAAAAACTGTTCACATTTTCACCAACTTCCATTTCCATTTTTGTCTCAATTTCAGCTTCATTAACACGTGCTGACCTGCTGCATCAATTAGAGCTATTTCTAGTGTGGGCATTTTGGTAATTGGCATCAAAATGTCAGGACAGCCAGTTGGAGCTCCCTGAGTACAGAAGCCTCAGCGATGCCTCTCGCTGATTACAAGCTTCAGTAATTAGTGATCAGCCTAGTCCCACCCTCACTGCCACAGCTGCAAACCCCTGTGGTACCACACTGGGAGCAGGAGATGGGCAAAGCCCCAGGTCTGATGTTCCCTCTGGGGAGGTGATGGGTCACTGAGCACAGATCAGAGTGGCAATCAACCCCTCCCTGTCACCCCAGAGCTACACAGAGCTGCAAACCCCTGACAAGCTCCACTGAAGGTGGAAAATATATCCTGGATGAGTCAGGGCTAAATTTGTTCTCCTTCCCTGAGCTCACTTTGCAGTGTGCAGCCCATGGCTTTGCCTGCCTCTTTTCTGCCCTGGATTTAAGGTCAGAGCCATGGAGCTGCCTGAGCTGTTGGGGTAGTGATAGAGCCAATTCCCATGGCTTTGCTCAGGCTTTGCCTGCCCCTTTTCTGTCCCTGGATTTAGGGTGTGAGCCATGGAGCTATCTGAGCTGTTGGGGTGATGGTAGAGCACAGTCCTGGTGTTGGAGTCATGGAGGGGTTCAGCATTCTGAGGGGCAGGTGGGTTGGGTTTGGTGGGCTGCAGAAGGGATGAACTGGGATCTGAAGCAATCTGCTGCCAGAAGAGTAATTGGGACTGCTCCAGCAGCAGGAGGTGGAGAATTTATAGGTTCTCTTGGTATTTGCTTTTCTTTTAAATGCTGGTCTCTAGGGCAGAGACTCTGTTGTCTGCATGAAGCACAACAATCTGTGGGGAGCAGGGCTGGACCCTCCTGTCTGCAGCATCTCACTGGCAGGACTGCAGTTATGGGCTGTCCTTGGATGTGGTCCAGGCAGGTCACTGCTGAGCATTGCCTCTGCCAAATTGCCTTTCTGTTTGGGTAGTCAGGATGAGGAGAGTCTTCTCCCTTCATCTGAGGGGTCCCTGCAGCACCCACCACTCCGTGTCCCTGCTCTAGGGCCAGTCCCTTGCAGGGATGGGGCAGCTCCAAGCACCACTGGGCAGAGCTATTTACCTTTCCATGCTAAAATTACAAAGCTGTGGAGACCTG
>NW_008688464.1:110196-115006 GCF_000695815.1 Acanthisitta chloris | reverse complement strand
GAGCTAATTGAGATGTGACAGCCTGAGAAAGCAAACTGCTGCTTGGAGCCTGTCAGAGAAAATGAAGCTGAGGAATAGATGCAAAACCTGATGCTTTGAAAAGCTCCTGGAAGTGAAGGTGCATCTCAGCTGTGGCTTCTCTGGGCTGAGTCCTCCCGTGTGCAAACAGGGAACTTGGGCAAATACCTGACAGTGTCCTGGAGCTTTTGGTGGCTGGGGAGGCATGGGGTGGCTGGTTCCTGGGAGAAGCCTCTGAAGGGCTGCAGGGACAGATAACTTGGCACCTACATCATCAGGTGATTCGAGGGAAAGGTGAGTGGGTGATGGGAGAGCAGTCCTCAATACCCAGAGGAATGGTGAACTCCTCATGTCTGGGGTAAATTAAAACTGACTAAGAACTGGCTGAGCTGGATGAAGTGTGTACCCCTTAACAGGGCTGCATACAGCCTGTTTCTCCCTTCAGGAGCATAAAAAAAAATAAGCTGACAAAAAGCTCCCAGTGTTTTAAAATGAGGTAAGGTTATAATTCTTCAAAACCCACCCTAAGCTGACAAAAAGCTCCCAGTGTTTTTAAATGAGGTAAAACCCACCTGATCCACAGGGGCCAGGGGTACCCTGTGCCAGCTGCTCTCTCCCACCAGGTACCAGCAGCCAGTGAGCACAGCAGCTCCCCAACACGTGCTGGTGACACGCCAGCAGCCTGTTCTCAGGGTGACATCCCAAAGATAAATGAGCCCTATTATTGCCTTCATTCCCAGGCAGTCCCCTGAGGCCCCTGTGCTGCTCCAGCAGCTGCAGCAGCCCTGGCAGTGCTGTGGTTGAGGTGCTCAGGGCTCAGCACAGCACACCTGTGGGGCTCTGCCTCTTCATGCAGGAGGTGCTTGCAAGGGTTCTTAACCTGAGCTTGCTCTTAAAATCTGAGCCCATGCTTTGGGAGAGTGCTGAGACTGCTGCACAGTGTCCTACAAAGAACAAGCCTGATGCCATCATCTCCCAGGTTGGGAGATGATATCTTCTGTGTCTGGACCTTCTGGAGGTGTTTTGTGGGTCACCTCCCTCTACTGAAATTTTACAGCTGGGAGAGGGGAGAGAGGCAGTGAAGTGCCATGGTGCTGTGTGGTGCAGCCATCAGAAACATGCCTGGTGCTCTGTTTTATTTTTTTCCCCTGTTGTTTTCCTCCATTCCCCCACCTTGTCTTTCTGTTTGAGGGGAGAGGAGAGCAGTGCCCCACAAGCATCTCTCTCACCCACTGGAATAAGAGCTGGTAAAACTGGCCCCTCTGCAAGCCACAGCAAAAGGCATGGCAGAGTTTGGGCTTGTTACCATGGGTGAAAAACAGCTTTGGGGTAAAATCATCCTGACAATGATAAAGTCTCACAAATATCTAATTGTGCCTGGGACTAACATGAATTATTTTGTGCAGGATAAATCCTTTATGGAGGTAAGTGCTGCCTTGGCTTCCTAGAAATGGAGATGCTTTCTGCACAAACATTGGTGCAGAGATACTGACGTTCAGATCCCTCCCCAGCCCTGATGTGCCCCACGACAGGTTGTACAATCAGCCCAGGCTCAGAGCCACCACCCAATTCAGCTGCCAGCTAGGGGTACAGGGCTCAGCCCCCACCCCAGGAGCTGGCCCCACATCTGGGGGATGCTGAGAGTTCAGAGATGTCATCTGAGTCCTTTAATTCTATTACTCACAAGCTCTGAATAGCTGCTTTAGACACCCTTGACCTCCTGCTGCAGAACAGATCAAAGCAAATCTCTCTGTAGTGATATACTTTATCTGATTCAAAGGGGAAGCATCCAATGAAGCACTTGTTTTGAAAACATTATTTTACGTTGTGCCCCATTAAATTGTTGACATGTTCCCCTCTGGCTATTTGGCATTAGTTATACTCAAATGCTATCTACAGCCTTAATCTAATTTTGCCTTTCCTCATCTTTATTCCTTGATCTTCATATTACACTGTTTAACAAATCTGTTCAAGGACAAAATTGGTTCAAGACAGAGTTTGATAAGCCAGAGGAGAGGACTGCAGAGCCAGGCAGGAATTGTGTCTTGGGTCCCAAGTGCTGGAATTCAGAGCAGCCAGAAAGGGCCTGATTCATCCAAACTTTGCTCCTACCCTCAATTCAAGTTTCTCCTGGTCATGAGCTGCTCCAGGAGGGGTTTGGGGTCGGTTTTCATGCTCCCTCCCTCTGAGGAGCTGCAGAAGGATGTAGTGAGGGTGGGCACTTGGCAGCCAGGGCACAGAGCCCGGAGAGTGCAGTGGGACAGGCAGGGACAGCCCCATTCCCTGTCCCCATGGGTGGCATTTTTCCATGGATGGTTGGTTGGTTTGCTCTTCACCACTTGCACTACAGTCCTGGCTTGTTCACCTGCACATTTCAAGAAACCCCCTGATGGTTCAGGGGTGTTGGTGGTGCTCTTCAACCCTCCTGAGCCCTCCCAGTCCTGTGCTTCAATGATATTTTGCTGGGCTTCTTCTGCAGGAGGCATTTCTTCAGCAGAACTGGACTCCAATTAACATCTTGTCTGGTGTAAATCCATTAATCCATCAGCAGGGAGAAAGAGGGTCCAGAGCCTTCCAGCACCACCAATTTGGAGGGAGGACTTTTTGCTACCACCCCTCCAAGCTGCTCTGTGCCTTGGAGGGTTTATGTTGTGTATCAAGTCATATTTATTCTGTGCTCCTTTGTGATAAGCCATGGGATTTGGTGGGGAATTGAGGAAAAGTGAGTCCTGCTGTGCTGGAAGTGTGCTGGATGCTCTCACTCTTTGCATTGCAAGTCCAGATTGGAACCAGGTGAAAAAACGTGCTCACAAAGCAACCAGTGGGGAAAAAAAAAAGCTTGATTTTAGAAGTGTTTCATTTTGAAAAGTGGAAGAAAACCTAAACAATCAGTGTTGTTAAAATTTTTCCATCACTATCTGTTTTGCACAATATCAATTTTTTTCCTGCTCTTACCAAAGCCTCAGCTTTGAGCAGCAACATGTGGCTCCTGGGAACCAGTTTTCATTAGGAGAGCATGGAAAAGCTCCACAGGAGTGGACCAGAGGATTACAATATGGAAATAAGACTTTTCATGAAATCTTTTTTCAAGTCTGTAGTCCTTTCTTGTGGATCCTCTTTGTGCTGGTCCCTGCATGAGCAGAACATGCAGCAACCAAATCATCCTGGCCTGGATCAGGACCAGTGTGGTCAGCAGGACCAGGGAGGTGATTCTGCCCCTGCACTTGGTGCTGGTGAGGCCACACCTTGAATCCTGTGCTCAGTTCTGGGCCCCTCAGCTCAGGAGGGACATTGAGGGGCTGGAGCAGGTCCAGAGAAGAGCAACGAGGCTGGTGAAGGGACTGGAGCACAAGTGCCATGAGGAGAGGCTGAGGGAGCTGGGGGTGTTCAGCCTGGAGAAGAGGAGGCTCAGGGGAGACCTTATCACCCTCTGCAACTCCCTGACAGGAGGTTGGAGTCAGGTGGGGGTTGGTCTCTTCTCCCAGGCAACCAGCAGCAGGACAAGAGGGCACAGACTCAAGCTCTGCCAGGGGAGGGTTAGCTTAGATATTAGGATGAAATTTTTTATGGCAAGAGTAATCAGGCATTGGAATGTGCTGCCCAGGGAGGTGGTGGATTCACCATCCCTGGAGGTTTTCAAGCTGAGACTGGATGTGGCACTTAGTGCCACGGTCTAGTAACCACGGTAGGGTTGGACTTGGTGATCTTGGAGGTCTTTTCCAACCCACTTGATTCTATGATTCTATGATCCCCAAAGAGCTGCAACTGATGGCATGTGCAGATGGAATTCTCCAGATGACAACCTGACGACCCTGTCAGTCCCTTTGAAAGCTTCAGACAAGGATCCTAGCAATTTTCCTAGAAGTGAAATATGTATTTATACTCTCTGTTGCTAGTAAACTGTCATGTGAATAAAAAAGAATAGCCCCTGACAAGATAAGAAGACTCAAGTTGTTGAAAAATCCTTTACAAATACAAAGAGCTGAAGGAAGCCCCAACAAACTGGATGTGTTTAGCAGTAGCTCCTCTCTTTCTGACATGCAAACAGTTGAAAATATAGATATAATTAAAAGGATTTGCAAAGCCAGCACAACACTACAGAGACTATTTTACATTATTTTTATAATGAACTTTAATATTTATACTATTGCAGTAGAAATCCAAATAAATGTCCATGGTTTATCTCTCTTCTGCCTCCAGTACATTGACTTTGGCTAAACAGCTATATTTATCTGTACAATGCTGGCTATAAAAGTGAAAGAAACAAACTATAAAATGTACAGTGAAGCTGAGTATTTCTTTAGGTCAATGGGAGCATGTACAGTCTGTAAATCTGGGGGTGGTATCCACCTTAATTGCACAGGAACAATCTACATCTACAGTCATGGTCCAGGTTCTACAAAGGTTTTTATGACTCAAAAGCAATAGATATGCAGTATCAGGATCACAGAATCCCAGGATGATTTGGGCTGGAAGGGACCTTGAAGACCATCCCATTGCAACTCCCTGTCATGGACAGGGATAGCACCCACTGCACTAAAGCTGCCTGGGAAGGATTCTCCTCCCTGCCTGGAGAGGACAAACATCAGGAGGTAAGTTTAAATGGGTTCCTGGGTGACTCTGCCTTCCTAATGGGAAGGAACAACACTAGGCTGTCTTTGCTTTTTTAAAGACAAAATTCTTCATCTGATGTAAAGGGGAAAATGATGCTGCAGAGACAAGAATGAAGAACAGCTCCAAAACAAGCAGACGAGCAAAAAAAACTCCTGAAAAGGGAGTAAGGAGCTAAATC
>NW_008688464.1:108551-109937 GCF_000695815.1 Acanthisitta chloris | reverse complement strand
CCCTACACAGTAGAGTGCCAGAAAACAAAAGGTATGTGGTAAGGAATCATTCTTCACTCCCTGTGCTCTGCCTAATTCTGTAATGATCTGTGGTGAATGGTCCATCTCTCTGCCCTTGAAGTGCTCGTTCTAGTCAAGGTTGAGCGTCATTTGCTCTCATCCAGCAGCTCCTCTGGAACTGCAGACCCAGAGGGTCCCCATTACAGGCTTTGCAGGAGCCCATCCACACACCAGCAGCAGAGCAGACTCCAGACTCTCACAGGGCTGTGCAAGCAGACAAATACATGGTGTTTAGGAAAGGAAAAAATAAGTAAAAAAATAATTGTGGTAGAGTGCCTGGTTGAGTTACAGTAAATCTTAGGAAGCGAGAGCAGAGGGCAGCTCCTTACATCTGGGTTAAAACTAATTGATGGCTTTCCCCCAGCACACAGACCTGTCTTTATGTTGAGCCCGTAAAGAAAAGTTCCCTGAAAGTCACCAGAGACAAATAATCCTTCAGGAGTCACTGCTGACACGGAATTACATTTTCAGTCATTTTTCAGTTGTATGCGGCTCCATCCTGTCACATTAGTTTGCTAACACTTCCAATGCAACAATGAGACAAACAGAGCATTGTGCTGGTCCAAGCCAAACATTCATCTCTGCTTGGCACCGGTTCAACAGGCCTGTCAAAACTCCTGTCGAGCTGGCCAAAGCTCATTAAGTGGTTGGATGCATATTTAGCATGGAAAAGAGCTTTACCCAGGGCTCTGAGTAATGTGGACTGAGCGGGCAGGAAAGAGGAGGGATGGTAGGAAGCAGAGAGTGGGATGTATTCCTTGTGGATTGTGCCTAACGTTGGAATAAAAGGATAATGTAAATATCTATTGAGGGAACATATTTCAAGTGAATTGCAAAATCCCTGGGCCCAAAGCCAACCTTAAATGTGTCTCAGAAGAGACATCGATGTTATCGCTCCTCGATGCTCACAGGCTTACAAGGTTGTTCTCCCTGGAATGGGAGCAGATCTCTTGACTTGAGCTTTCCTTCCCAGACAGCATCTGGTGGGTTTGGAGAGGTTGGGCCAGAGGCTTCTCTTGCACATTGACTTCACTGAAATCCGTGGAAGGATCTGATTTTGGGGAGTGTAGTACAAGCCCATGTAAAGCATCCTGAGGTGCTGGCACGAGGTTGGCTCAGCCCTTGGCAGCCTGACATACCTGTTACAGCTGGGATGGCATTTCCTCAACGGGAGGGAGGGAGATCTCATTGCAGAGCCTGAATGTTTGCGTTGCCTTCTGGTGTTGAGCTGATGTCAAGGAAAGAATGATCATGGTAAGAGTGACACTTCCCAACTTGTCCATGCTGTTCCCATGGCTTTGCTCCCTGGACTGCTCAGTTTCAGTA
>NW_008688464.1:96497-108517 GCF_000695815.1 Acanthisitta chloris | reverse complement strand
CTGCTCATTTTCACAGGTCAAATATTAAAGAAATTTACCTCCAAATGTGTATACACAAGACAGAAGAAATCCTTTCCTATTTCATGTGTCCATGCTTATTTACCAGTGTCCCTATAATCCTGAATTCCCTAGGTTGATGTCTAAACCTCCCAGCACAGTTCCTCTAAGTATTCACTCTTGGACAAGGAACAATGAATGACAAAAACCTTCATGTTGGAGATTAAAAAAAATAAAAAAGAGTGAAAAACTTCCTACTTAAGAAAGATATTTTTCTGTCTGCACTGAGATGATTCAGTATGAAGGCAAATAATTAAGATGCTGGAATTGAGAAATCCTTTAATACAGATGATGAAAGAAGCCATTCATGGACTAATTAACAGACTGCTTGAAGCAAATGTTAACAATTAACTGATTGAGTATTTAAAGGTGTGGTTCATTTTAAACCTAGCACCTCTGATTGCTTACTTACTTACTTTAACACTTGCAAACAATTGCTCTGTTCATTCACCTTGTTTACTTCTCCCACCTCTTTTTTTCTCTCAATATAAGTTCTTGCAGGTCTTTAGATGTGGTCCTTTAATTTACAGTGATGCCCATCCTGATCTGTGCAAGCAACACAGGCTCATGCAGGGCTGTGATCTCTGTGCCAGGATCTGCCTCTGCCAAGGTGAGCATCTCCTGAGATCTCATTGGAAGGTGTTGAGAGGTTATTGCTGCTGGGTTTTATCAAAGCTGTCAATCAGCTCTGAATTGTTGAGCTTCAGTGTCTGTGATTTTTAAAGTGGAAGTTAATTATGCTTAAAAGTGTATAGAACTACCAGAACTGTTTCAAAGTCTGTGAAAATGGAAGGAGTTCAATCTTCCTTATCTAAGGGAAGAGTTTAATGAGCATATCTGGGTGCAAGGTAATCTCCTGGATAAATGTGATGACTTCTGGTGGATGGGTTGACTTTCTGGTTGAAACAGAAGATGAGAAGGTCATGCTGCTCTGGATGTTATTAATTCTCCCTGCAGCTAATTGACCCAGGGACAAGGTGGGTAGTCTGTTGAGCTCATGGCTTCAAGTCTGGCTGGGAATGGCTTTGTGGCTTCAGAGGAGCATCAGGTGAAGCTATGATTTTTTTCCTCCCCATGGAATCATACCAGAAAGGAGCATGTAGGAAATGTCCTGGAGTTCACCTAGTTCAGCCACTCTTCAAGGCAGAACTTCAAACTGGGAGTCTTGTAATCTTGCTCTTGTAAAGCCCCTTTTCTGCTGAGGGCTAAGATCCCAAGCTGCTCCAGGCTTAACAGGCTGCAATGTTTTATTTCCACAAACCGGAGACATGAGAGCTGAGAAGACATCCAGAGCAGGATTTGTTTTATCTCTCTGGCCTTTGGGTGACTTATTTTCTCACTATGGTGAGCATTGTTTCCTTTGCATGTACTTACCTGACACACTTACCTGACACTTAATCACTGCTGCCTGGGGTTGCTGTTGTGCTGGGTGTGCTCAACAAAGAGTGCCTTGGGGCAGCAGTGTTTGGCAGGGGGAAAACCCTGCTGAGCTCGGCTTTGGGAAATGCTTTTTACCCCCATTTCTCAAAGGCTTATTATCCAAGGATTCCAGGCTCAATTAGACCATAAAAGCTGCCTGACATTGTGATTTATGAGATCTTAAAAGCCAGTGCTGCTTATCGGCCTTGGAGAGCAGAAGGGGCTCCGTGTCTCAGTGCCATTCCTGCAGGATGGAGTGTGGCTGGGAAATTCAGCTCTGGGGATGGTCTGGGCACCACACAGGGCAAGAGGGAGTGAGCAAGGAGCCACTGATGGGTGTCCCATGGCACTGCTGCTTCTAGTGCATCCCTAAGGATTTCAGAGGTTCCCAGCTCCAGCACGATGTGCTTCAGAGCTAAGCCAGTTCTTCTCCGGAGTATTTTTTCCACTTGCAGCATTTCTTCATTTCTAAAGGCTCTGTGTTGTCTGGAGTGACTGGGAAAGCATAGTCCCATCACAAAACCCCTCATTCTGGTGTGTTTTAACTTTTCTCCAGCTGACAGAATGGCTGAAACATGTCCCTTCTTCCAAGCTGGCCAGAAAACCAACTCAATGAAATTACTGTGAAGTTTTAAAATCAACATCTTCAAACCAATTGCTTTCCTGAAAACACTGTCATCTCTGGTGCTCTTTTGCAGCCCTTGCAGGAGCTACAAGCAGTGCTCAGTCACAGCTGGCACAGTGGGATATGCAGTCACAAGGGCTGTGCTGTATTCCTGCCTGTCCCTGCTCTGGTTTGCTCCTCTGGACATCCCTCAGCTCTGGCTGCATGGCCAGAGGGAGGTGACTTATTGCTGTGACTCACAGCATTCCCTCTCTGGCTTCCCCAGCCAGGCCTGGGTTTCTCAGCCCATGGGGAAGCAGGAAGGTGTTTGACAGCTCTGTAGTTAGAAGCCTTTGTGACAAGCCTGTTTTTAACAGCTCCAGGTTTAAGGTTGCTTTTAAATGTATTATAAATGAAATTTTTTTTTTTTTTTTTACCTTGGGTTCAAGCATCTTTAGTGTGCTCTGAAAGAAATACCTCATGAGTAAATACTGTTCTTCCACAATAGATGCCATAGCATGGAGCTGCTGGCTCCAGCACAACATCTGTTAAGAATCTAGTGATTATAGCTAACAGGATTTTTCACCTTAAATGAGGTTTCTGTGAACGAATCTACATCTGCATAGTTTTGTTTGTGGTCCTCCAGGTGAAGAGGGAAAATATAGCTGCATGACTTTGATCTCCAGTGTCCTCTTATCCCAAACCACTGTTGAGAAGCTTAATTGTACAAGATGCAGAGTAAAACCTCTGTTACGGCAGAGCTTAGATTTTTAAGTAACTCAGATTTGCAGAAGGGTACTAAAAGATAAGTTTCCAACACTGTTAGCTTGATTGTGTTGCATGTCCTGTGTCTCTTTTATGATGTGAACCCTAATGCACACATTTTACCAAAAAAACCTGGGTCTAATGTTGGGTTGCTTGCAAAAATGGATCCCATCATGTGAGCAACACACAATGTGACTGGCAGGGGAGCATGAGGCTGGTGGCTGTGGTGTAGAGCTGACTGAGCATCCCTGGCCCTGCATGGCCATGTGTGGTGGACCTGACCCTTTTCCACACCCAGTGCAAGACACAGCTCTTGGCAGCCAATTTTTGGAAGTACCTGCTGAGCCAAGATACCTTCCAGCAGGTACTATCTTGCTTCAACATATTCTTTTCCTCCCTCCACCTCAGAAACACATTGAAGCTGGCTTGGTTTGATATTCCAACCTCTTGCCTTCACTGTTTCACAGTTCTAAAGCACCAAACCATGTCTCACAAATCACAGCGTGGACATAAAGTCCTTTCCCCAAAGAATTTTAAATACCTCCAAACTAGAGTGTTGCATCTGATAGTTCATAACCAAAGTACATAGTTATTTTTCTCTGTGTGTATGTTTTGTGTTGGGGTTTTTTGGGTTGTTTTTTTGGTTTTTTTTGTGCATTTTTTGGGTGGAAAAAGGTAAAGGGAACTCCAGGTGGTGACTGAAGTATCCTTGGGGAGCAGAGAGATGTGGCCCCAGGCAGATGCAAGGGAAGGGAATTCTGGCAGGTGACAAAGATGAAAAAGCAG
The DNA here is from genome assembly GCF_000695815.1 of Acanthisitta chloris. Taxonomy (NCBI): domain Eukaryota; kingdom Metazoa; phylum Chordata; class Aves; order Passeriformes; family Acanthisittidae; genus Acanthisitta; species Acanthisitta chloris. The sequence continues at coordinate 104,886 of NW_008688464.1, read as the reverse complement.
GTGGTGCTGGGAACAGTCTGATTGCAAGAGCTGTAGTGGACAGATACAGGATAAAAAATGAGATATAACACAGCACAAAAGTAAAACTTTGTTTCTGGCAATAAGATTTGTATTGGGGAAAGGGAACAGCAATAAAGACTTTTTTAAGAGTTACTATGAAACTTAAGAGTTTCTTAAAATATATTACCTCGTCCTTCAAAGAGACTGACATAATTCTGGTTTTATTTTTTTTTAATAATGCAATAATCAATAATAGATTAAATCTCCATTCCATTACAAATCCTTTTGTACAGTAACAACAGAACCAGAATCTCTGGTGGTACATTAGAAAACGTAATTTGAACTCAAACCTGGCTGGAGTGTGCTTTATTCCAGGGCTAGCAAGACTACCTGCCCAAACCTTTCTCTTTTATAGGCTGTGCATTTGATGAAGGCTTGTCTGGAAAGCCACAGCCTGTTAATGTTACCTAGCCCCTTCAGCAGATTTAGCCCTACAATAAGTGCTCAGAAATGTCTGTGCCTGTAAATTAATTTTCAAAGCCTCTTCAACCTCTGAGATGGGTTTTGCTGCCAGCAGGCACAGCTTGGCCCATTCCTGGGGTACCAAGGATGCTCTGCAAGAAGGGGATCAGAATTATGAATTGGCATGGCCAGAAAGTCTTACTGCAGGATCCAGACTGAGGAGTCCCTGTGTGTTTTTAAAATCCAATGGATTTCTTCTTCAGCAGTTTCTTGCCTCCCCCTGCCAGTGGGGAACTTCCACACTCTGGAGATGCTCTGGTTGCTACATCCTCTAAGGCCTGAACTCGAGGTTTCTGCCCACACAGGGTGGCTCAGAGAGTGGGAACAGTGCAGGAGTGTTACCTCCTCCCTCAGCACAGGCTTAGTGGGACAGTGGGAGAAAAAAGTGCTGTCTGCTCTGCAGCTATCTCTGGGAGGGTTTTCTGTGGCAGTTGTCACGGGGCATCTCATGAGCATGTCTGCTTTCTCCTCTGGAGCTAGAAAATTCCACTCTCCCATGCTGTCTGACTTGCATCTCTCCTGAGTATTAACATTAGCTCATAAAGAGGTGTTTGTGAAGGAGAATCTCAGTGCAAAACTGCTCACTTGGCAAAAGACATCCAAAAACACAGGGGAAGGAGGAAACACATTTGTGGACCTTGAGTTTGTGACATGTGATGGTGCCAAAGCACATGTGTGAGATGTTTCTTCCACTGACATGTTAAAAATGGCCTAGTCAGCACAGCCCAGGATGCAGATAAGTGTGGGGGAAGTGTAGCTGGAAACCATATGGTCAATGAAAAGGAGCAGGCAGAGAGCAGTGCAAGCAGGTACTTCTCCAGCAAAATCCCTTTGACTTGGGGTTTTGCTCCTCAGTCCTTGGAACAGGGCTGACTCCCAGGGCAGGGGGACAGGCACCATCCAGCCATGCCAGCCTGGGCTGAGCTATCTGTCCTGTAACCAGGCTGTTTCTGGTGCCCACAGCAGCTCCTTCAAGCCTCACCTGGCTCAGCTTCTCATCAGCATCTGGTGCTCTCAATGTATCACTCCCATCAAACATGAGGGTGGTTCTCCTTTGGTGATGTGTGTGCAGTGCCTTGCAAAAAGTCCTGAGCACCATCTGTGTAGCTGAGGATGCTCCCACTGTTTTCCAGGAGATGTGTGCTCTCCTGGATGTAGAGGTTGATAAGTCCCATTAAGTCCCAAATGTTTTATTAATCACCAGAGTAAACTAACACATAAAATCTATGGAGCATATTGGCAGGAAGGTAGGTCACTGCTGCCCAAATCTGGGGTAATTTTTGGTCTTTTCTTGTCATGAACTGTGTTTTCCTGCAACTCTGCAGGATATAAACTCCTTTGGGAAAAGGTGTGTGGGTTTGCATATGCTCATGTGTGTGTGGACTCCAAGCCTGGATTCTTTGAAGCACCTTGTTTAGTGGGTGACAGAGGTGTGTGTGCTGAAGGAGAAGGCAAAGATGACATCTGTCTGGCTGTGACACAAGGTTTCCATGTGAAAGTTCATCCAGTGAAGCAGAGAGCAGGGCAGAATTCCTGCCCTCATTGAAGTGGATGGGAATTTTGCCACTGGCCTTGATGGATCCAGGCTTTCACCCCTGACTATACAGTAGCTGTTCCAGTCCTTTTGTCCATCAATCTTGTGGAAGCAAGTGCTGCTATAAATCGCTGCTTGAAAGAGAAGAATGAACACGACTTCAAAGTCTCCCCTCATGGTGTTGTCCTGCTGGGGCTGGTCCTGACTGGGAGCTCTTTTGTGGGTGATGAGGCTTCCCATAGTGCTGAAACACTCAGCATCAAGTCACAGGGATTTTCATCCACTTTCAAGGAATGGGGAATTTATGGGGCAGCTTCTCCTGCCTGTTTGACTGGCTGGTAAATTGAGGCACTGCTCAAAGCAGTGACACATTATATTTTAACACAGTTGTAAAGTAGTGGGTCTGTCAGAGCAATAACTGTGTGCTCTCTTGCACACACAGAGGGTCCAGCAGGTTATGGAATGAGCTTGGAGCATCCTGCTGGTTTGCACTGAGAGAGGAGCAACTCATGGGATTTTTCAAGAAGCATTTGCTTGGTGGTTTAGTCAAGGTCTTATTTGTGAAATGGGTGTGGTGTTCACACAAGGTGCTGTCACTGCCCTGAGGATTTGCTTGGTATCCCCTGGTCCAAAGGGAACACCACACAGTTGCCCCGGAGTTATTTTGGAGCAGAAGGGGATGCAGGCACTGTAGGACACCAGCTACAGGGAGCAGCCCAACCCACTGAGCAAGGGCTGTGAAATACCATCTAGACAGTGATTTGCAAAGCTGAGAAAACAAAGAAAGGACCCCAGCGACAGGGAAGGCTGTTCCCACTTTGCAAAGCACTTTCTCCAGCTCTCACAACATCCTCAGGGCTGCTGGAGCTTTTTTTTTCCCCCCATCGTGAGCCCCTACTGACTTGAGGGCCTCTCACTGGCAATTTGGGCAGAATCTGCTTTGTTAGATGGCCTCCTGCTGCTCTTTTCTTTCCTTCTCTCCCCACCCCTTTCTCTTTTCTTTAAAAGCTTTATTGCAAAGCAATAAGTCGTTTCCCACATCCCTGCCTCTCCCTTCTCAGACCCCTCTCCTAAGTCACTGGGGTTTTTTTTTTCATCTACGTATGTAAGTTGACTCAAATAATATTCACCCTACTGTCAGTTCTCAGCTTATAAAATAAACAGATTGTTATGAAAGTCAGAAGTTTAAGAAGTTGTGGGTTTGGGTTCCTTTACTGTGTGTTTTGTTGCTAGGAGTCTTGTGCTGCTGTGTGTGATGATTAGAGAGAATATGGATGCTCAGGTCCTGGCCACCCCTCTCAAGACCCATGTGCTGCTTGCACAGAGTTAATTTAAAAAATAATCCAACTTTTCACAGCTGCTGAAATAGTTGCAGGCTCACTGTACCTCTCCAGAGGCTCAGGCACTTTCCCTGGGTGTTCCCAGGAGCATTTCCCCCCTCCCCAAGCACGAGCAATGGGTATTCTCCTGCTCTCAGCTGCTCATGTCCCAAAATACCTTCGTTTTAGAAGCTGCTAATGGATTAAATGAGTCACTTTGGACAGCCTGGGCTCCAGAGCTGCAGAGGCACTTGCTCTGCTGCTTGTGGTGTTAGACACCTGGATTGTGGAGTGGAGTGGGACCATGCCTGGCACCTAGAAGTGCCTGGTCTCAGGGAATGAGGCAGAGCTACAGCAGAGCTGTGTGACAAGCATGCAAAACCTGATGGGATTTGGGCCCATGGCACCTACTCTCAAGGGCCACCCTTGGCTCAGTCACAGACCTGATATTTATAGACCATCCAGAGCTGTATGAGATCCTTCTGCTCACCGAGGTGACCCACCAGTCACTGGAGGCAGGGAAGAGCCTTGTTGTAATAAGGCTTTGTGTTAATTTGTGTGGACTAAATGGGCCACTGGAGCAAAAAATGTGAGTGTGTCTCTGCTGCAGAGGAAAACATTGACATGAGGTCCAGGGCAAAAGTCTTGAGAGCTTCACTTGCCTCTTTGCAGAGTAACAACTGCCATTATAAATAATTTGCTCCTTTCATTAAAGCTCCAGTAAAAAGAAAATAGGCTTCAAAATTTGAGATGTAAAGTACTAAATTGGAGGAGAGGTTAGCTGGAGAAAAAGCTTTTCCAAAGGACCCAATTTGGGCAGCCCTTCAGATGGCATTAACTGTCATCTTAGGGGAAGAGCTCACCTAGGGACTGTCTGAACAAAGTCCTGTGTTGTGTCATTCAGGACAAAACAGCACAGACCTCCAGGAGAGGGAGGGAAGAATTAAAATAGGCAATACAATTTCCACCTCTCCCTTTTTCCAACTTGGAAAGGCTGTTAGGAGACTGGAGGCATTTCTATTACTCCATCCGTGGTGAGGTCCCATTACAGACACAGGAATGATCCTCCAGACTCCCTCTGTTTTGCAGGCTGAGCTTTGGTATCGACTTTGGGTGCTGTTATATAGATATTGATCTTTTTCTTGGGCTAATTCAGCCTGTTTTCCATTTTTTATCCCTTTAAAGCCATTTTCTGTTTCAGTCCAAGGGGCACTCCTGCTGCCACAGACAGCACAGAGAACTGGAGTAGCAGGAGACAAGACCCTCCTGGGAAATCTCTGCTGGCTTCAGATAGACCTTAATTTATTTGGTAAAGGCCAAACTGTAAACAACCTAATCTTCCCCTCAGGCCTCAAAAGTCCTTCTAATTATTAGCACCAGAAGGAAGCTGAGTTAGATTCCTTCTCCACTGAGCTGGAGGGATTATAGCCACTTCCAGGCCTCTCTTTAATTTTTTAACAGCAACATGTTTGGGTCTATTCTGGTAACCAACAATAAATTCTAGCTCTTTGCTGGATGCTCTTAATTTGCTGGGTCCATGAACACCACAGACTTATTTTGATGCTTTGTGAAACTATGTCCTGGACCAGAGTTTTGTGATTTACCACTTTTATTGCAGCTCTGGGAATATAAAGGATGCAAAGAAAGTATGTGGAAAAACTCTGGGGGTTTTGTGCCCTCCTATTTCTCTTGTTCATTCCTCACAGGTAAAGAGTTCTTTTTCTTCCCAGCCTCTTTTCATCTCAGAAGCTGTAATATTCACAACTGAAAAAAAAAAAAAAAAGGAAAGAAAAAAGTAAATGCAAGAGGTAAATCTCCAAAGTCTGGAGACCACAGAGCTGCTGAATAAGATGGAGCTGCGTGAAGGTAATTGCAGGGGGACAAAGGATGTCTGTGTCCTCGTTGTAGGACGTGGTTATCTGATACACACTTCCTATATTTTATGACACTTCAAGATATTCACAGTGTGTTTTGTCAGTCAGCTGGAGCTGCAGAGTGTGTTAAAACCAGCTGTGTGTGTTTAGGGAATTCAGTTCTCTGGACCTGCAGACCTGTGTTTTTCCCCAATCTGAAAGGCAAAAGGTGTTTCCCCTTGTACCTGCAGCAGGTCTTTTGTTTGCTCTTGTGTCTCCACAGCTGCCAGATACTTTTCAAATCAGCATTGGATTTGCATTCCAGATGGCAGATGTGGTCTTTTTTAAATATGACTGTGGCAAAACAAAGGGTTTTGAGCAATCATATTGCTCAGGTAAGGACAGTCATACCCTGTTATGTGCAAAATATTCCTTCCTCATCCAGTATTTGCAGGGACTTCTTCATTCCCTCTGTGCTGCCTCTCCAATTCAACAAGAGAATTGCTTCTCCTTTCTTTCCCTTTTCTCACTTGCACCTTCCCTCCTTCCCTCGGGTGCACTTTGGATTTTTTCCGAAACAGCTTTTTGGAGGGGTATTACTTTCACAGTGGGTTTCACATCAGTGCATTGCTTTGATCCCAAGCTGATTTCCTCACGGGCTCTTGGCCACCCACTGCTTCCATTCGGCATCAGTGAAAAGAAATGTCTCTAGGTCCCAGCCAGCCCTGCTAACCCCTTGTGCTGCTGCCAGCAGGGGCCAAAGCCAGTCCCTCCGTGCCAGCCCTGGCTCTGCCCACTCCAGCCAGCAGCAATCCGTGCCCCTGGCTGCAGCTCTGGGTGGATTCCAAGCTGCTGGAGGCAAAAACAACACTATGCTTTGGAGGTCTGAGGCTCCAGTGCTCAGAGGGTGAAGGAGCAGCTTGTGTCCTGGCAGGGAGGATGGACTCCTGGAGCATCACTGAGGGGAAGGAGCCACCAGAGCTGTCCTTGTCCCCAGGCTTGGCTGGTGGCTTTTAGCCAAGCCTTTTTCTGATGGGAAAGGGGAGGGGAAAAAGCATTTAGGCCTTAATGCAACTTTTTCTTTCTTTAAATGTCCATTTTCATCTGAAAGCCCTACTCTAGTGGGGCTATCTCCCCAGCCCTTTCCAATGCAGAGTTCAGCCTCCAGAGAGGAATGCTGACAGAAGTCCATGTATTTTGTGGAAAGGACTAAGGAAGCTGTGCCCCTTCCATGGCTTTTCTTTGGTGTACACGATGGAGATACAAGACATGTACCATCCACACATCCAGCAGAGAAGGACATGAGGAGGTATGATTTTTGCCCCTGTTGCCCCTTTTCCACTCTTGTGGCTTAAGATCCTGTTGGCTGAGCTTTAAAGCCATCCCCAAACCTCTGTGTAACCTGGAAATGGGATCAGTGCAATGGCAGCAGCAACATGTGAGCATACAGAGAAGTTTCAGAGGATAGGAGATGACATGAGTAGCTCTGGAGTTTCCCTTGTCTCTCCTCCAAGGAAGACTCCACACTTGCTTGCATGGGCTGCTGTGGCCAGTGAACAAAGCCTACCTGAGAGAACAGTGCTGGATGTGACTGTACTCCCCCAGGTCCCCTCCTGTGTGTGGGAAGGCTGGGAACATGTGACACCTGTGACCATCCCCACAGTGGCACAAGGAGTCCTTGGGCAGCAGGTTCTCCCTCTTGAACACCTTTGGAGGGACTTGAAAGGTGATGGGGGCTGATGGTTTGTACTGCATTTGTATTCTGGAGTTTGCATCCTTTGCTGCTCATCTGAAGAAAGGACAGATGTGTTCTTTTTTCCTCCCTGAACTTTGTGTTTAGAAAGATTTTGTTCTGCTTTTCCCTAAAGCATAGGAGATTGACAGTAGCTAAAGACTGGTGCTGGGCAGTGTGTTTGCTCCTGATCTATGAAAGATCTCTCCTGTGCCTCCCTGGTGAGCTCAGGGGCTCATAGGCAGATTTGGAAACTGGTGACACCTTTTTTTTTTTTTTCCCCCAAAAACTGGGCTGTCTGGGCAGTGTTTGCTTTCTTCACCAGGGTTTGCTGTGGTCTGGGCTGTTTCTTGGCACCAGCTCAAGAGGGTCAGGGCACTGCCAGAAGACTCCATCTCCTCTCTTTCTGGTGGTCTTTTAGTACTTAATTACTTTATTTATGATCTTCCCTAGATCAAATGTTTGTTGGAAGTTGTCAGAGCTACTGGAGGTGGTGGATGCTTTTTTAAACACCCCAGTCCCAGCACCCTCATGGTTAGACTCAGGGCCAGCTTGGTGCTGATTTCTGCCTCTGCCAAAGAGCTCAGACTGGAGAATATGGACATTTCACAGATGAGGTTAAGCAGAGATCACTTACTCCTGTGCTCATCCTTGCTGATCCTTTCAGGAGACACATTTGTCCAGAGCTGCTGGAAATCAAGCATTCCCCAGTATGCAACTTATTTCAGTGCTGTTCCAAAGGCTGCTGGAATGCAAAAAGACTTCCAGAGTATTTTAATAAATAAAAAAATTTAAAACAAGTGCAGACGTGCTGGTTCCTGCCAAGTCCCCTTCCTTTCCCATTCAGGGTGTGTGTTGCATTACTTCTTTCTTAAAGCACCAGCTGAAGAAAGAGAGAGGCAGGCTGGAACCCTGTGAGGGGAAAAAAAACCCCATCTCTGCCCTGCTCCCCGTTTCTCCCCAACCTCTCTGAATAGCTCATCCCATGCTGCTCCTTCCCCCCCTCCGAGCAGCCAGCCAAGTTTTCCCACAGGAAGCGTCTTTGGGATTAGAAAGCCGAGATTTTTATACGGAGTGTGTTCGTTTCTCTGATCACCCAGGACTATAATGGGCGAGTCAATCACTTGTCAGAGAGGGCTGATTCCCGCAGCCGGAGGGCAGGCTGTGCTCAGCGGGGAGCGTGGCACGGGCAGCTCCCTCTCCTCGCCCTTGCCCCGCTCCATTCTCTCTCCCCAGGCGCTGGAGGATGGGTCTCCGTGCCTGGCAGAGAGCCCCGCACAGCCCCCGCGGCTCAGAGACAGGGATGAAGGATGCTCAGCCGCGCACCCCCCGCTGTCCTTGCGATGTCCAAGGATGCTCCGAGGACACTGCGGGCACCGCGGGCAGAGCTAGGGAGCTCATCCCACACCTCTCCTGCTGCTCCTCCCTG
>NW_008688464.1:69006-96366 GCF_000695815.1 Acanthisitta chloris | reverse complement strand
CAGGCGCAGCTTTGCCAGGGTGTGCACAGCCGAGTCGTGCTGGCACCTCCCCGTGCCTGCCGAGCTGACCTGGGGTTAATTGAGAGCAGGTCTCTCAACCCGTTCTGCAAAGATGAATTTGTCGCTGTGTCCCTCCCGGCTGTGGGATTATGGTTTTCTCGCCTTGCTGGTGTCCCGCCAGCACCAGGACGATCTGTGGGCTGGAAATGGGACGAGGCAGCAGCAACATCCCCAAGCCAGAAGCTAATCCAGCACCACACGACCAGAAATTTATGCTGTGCAGCCGCAGAAATTAGCTTTCCCCCCCTCCCGCTGCAGAGTTAATCCTGCCCAGAGCTGGTTTAGCACAGTCTCGCCTCCCTGGTATCTACAGGCATGGAAAACTCAGCCATTTTGACATTTCTGGCTGTGAATCCTGCCCTCAGCAAACACACTTGATGCTGATACAAGGTCTCTTGGCTGCCTGCGCTCGTACCCATCTGTCGCGGTGGCACCGTGCCCGTCAGCAAGATGCTCTGCTATATTTGCTGCAGCATAGGTGCCAAGCAGACCAGATGTTTCCAGCAGGAAAGTGAAATGGGGAGGCAGGGTCCTTTTTTTAAAACTCCTGGCTCTCTTGGCAGCTCTGTGGGGCAGAAGTGTGTGATGGTTCCTCGCCTGCCCCTGCTGCCCCTGCCCACGTGCCCTGACTCCCTGAGTGTGTTTGCTGAGCCAGGCCCATGCCTGCTACCTGTGGAGGGTCAGTCACAAGCTGTCTTTGGCTGCCTGAGGACAGCCAGAATCAGGAGGTTCCCCATCCTTTGCCTGCCCACCCTTGGGGACATCCAGGAGGGACAGGTGATGCTGGTGCAGATACTGATGCTGGTCCAGGTACTGGTGTTGGGCTCTGGCAATGCTGAGGAGCTGTGACAGTGCTCACAGCTGGGTTTTGCATTTCGGCACCTCTCTGCAGCCAGTGAGTCAGCACTTGCTCAGCCCTCAGACAAGTCCCAGGAGAGAGAGTAAATAAGATGTTATTTTCCTCTCCGGCTGAGCGGTAATTTTCTGCCAGCCCACACGGGCAGGGAATTGCAGTGCCTAATCACAGCCCCTTATCCCCTTGGCAGTGCAGCTCAACCCCAGGAGAGCAAGGCAGAGCAGGCAGGGCAGAGCCAGAGAGATGCTACAAACCACTGAGCAGGGAAAGGGGAATGCTCTGGCTGCATCTGGAGTCTCCTCTAGCAGATGGGCTGCACCCAGCTGTGATTTTGGGGTAAGGCATGGTGCAGGTTTGTGTCCCATCACCTCCAGCATGGGCAGCAGCTGGGACAGAAAGGAGTGGGAGTGCCTGGTTACTCTGAGGAAGTTTTTCAAGCAAGGAAAAAGAAAAAGCACCAGTAGCAGTTGTGAGTGTTTCAGGAAATAACTCGTTGGTATCTATTCTCACCAGCGAGACAAAAATCAACCCTATAGGATTACAGCCTGCTTAAATCCGGGAATAAAGGCTGTTTGAAGTTCCTCTCTATTAACAAAACCCCTGGAGTTTTTTTTCTTGATATCGTTGTCAGGGAAATGTTGAGGTTGGAGATATCTACCCTGTATGGATGCTGGCTTGCCTGTCAGATGGGGAGCTGGAAGAAATGTGGAGCTTTTTCCTAGTGCTGAGACCATTGAATGAGACAAATCCCAGGTAAGCTGAAGATCAGCCACCTATAGAGATGTCACTTGGCCAAAGTAGAAATGTGATTCTTCAGGGTTCATAGAATCATAGAATTTTAGGGGTTGGAATGCACCTTAGGGATCATCTAGTCCCATCCCCCTGCCCTGGGCAGGGACACCTCCCACCAGAGCAGGTTGCTCAAGGCTCATCCACCCTGGCTGTGAACACTGCCAGGGTTGGGGCAGCCACAGCCTCCCTGGGCACCCTGGGCCAGTGTCTCACCACCCTCACAGGAAAAGCTTCTGCCTAATATCTAATCTAATTTTCCCTCTTTCAATTTGTATCCATTGCCCCTTTCCTGTCACTGCAGTTCCTAATTAGGAGTCCCTCTCAAGCTTCCCTGGAGCCCCTTCAGCTCCTGGCAGGTTGCTCTGAGATCTCCATACAAACTTCTCTTCTCCAGGTTGAACAGCCCTAATTTTCTCAGCCTGTCTTCATAGGGGAGATGCTTCAACCCTCTTATCAACTCTGTGGCCTCCTCTGGATTTGCTCCAACAGTTCCATGCCCTCTTACTTACTAACAAAACAGAAAAATTGCATTTAAAGCACAAAGCTAGTAAAAAGCTTGATTAATTCTTGCAAAAAAATCTGGTGTTTCTATATTTATTGTTCTGATTGACTTAAAAGCTGAACTGCATCTGTGTTATTCTAATTAAGCTGCTCAGTGCTTCTGCAGTGTCGTAGTGAGCATCTTGTCATGCATTAGAACTCTGGAAAATAGTTTGAAGGCTCCTGAGACCAAAACCTGTATTTTTATTGCTTTTGGCTGATGATATTTGTGGAAGTTGGAGCAATGACCTGATAATTTGCCAATCACCATGAAACATGTGCTGTTAAACTTCTCTCCTGGGTGTCCCATGTGAAATCTCAGCTGCTTCAGACGCTTTGTGGAATACAACTGAGCTTTTTAAATTTATGGGGAGTTGTGATAGACCTGGGAAGCTGATGTTGCTGGCTTTCAAACAGATGAAACTGTCTTTTTTTTTCAGTGTAGAAAATTGAACTTCTTGCTCTTTGTATTAGCTAGTGCCTATGAGGACTAAGCCAATTTGCTGAGCCAACTCCAGAGCTTGCAGCATTTGTTTGTTTTAAAGTAGTGCTGGCCAGAAAACAAAGATCCTGCAATACTACTGTAGTCAGGCATTGGGTTTCCTTACCTTTAATTCTGAAACCTTGGAAAACTTTTTTTCTGGAATTAAAAACTGTTGAGAGACAGAAATTCATCTACTCTGGACAACAAACGCCTACAGAAGAGCCACTGCCTGCTACTGCAGCTGGAGATCCCCATCAGAAACTCTGCTCATCAAAGCTGATGTAGTTTCCCCTAAAAAAGCTACTTTTAGTAGATCAGTGCTCATGACATTTTTTTTTTTTTCCTTTTCAAATCCAGCACACAGGAGGAATCAGAGAGCTTTCTGACCTGCCCAAAGAAGAGAAGGACTAGTCCTTGTGAATCCTGTTCCTGGTGCAGGGAGGCTGGAGGAAGCCTAAAGGCAAGAAAATGACTCCTCTTGGCAAAATTACTTTAAGCCTCAAGGTTTATTTAATGAGATTAAAGTTCCCTGGTCACTCTCTCTTGCTCTCTTCCTGTCCTATGCAACTTCCACTTGAACTTCACTTCAGTACCTGTCCTCTTGCCTGTGGCTAGTTTCATCAGGAGTCAGTACTTTGGAGCAGAGGGAATGATTTGGCTTTATTTCTTCTCCCCACCACTTAGTCTCCAGTCTCTCAGCAGCTTACACCTCTATGAAGATGCTGTGATGAAGATGCTGACCCATTTCTGGGATCTTTCCCATGCCTTCCAGCATGGCTGAGGGAAGACCTCTGTCAGTGGAGGTGCTCTCACCTTTCCAGCCTGCATGCCAAAGATTCCCAGGGAGGTGGGCATGGAGGATTCATCCTGCAGGGTCATGCCAAAACTGGGAAGAAGCTGTCACCCCAGATCCTGCACCAGCAGCCCTGGAGCAGAGGAGAAAGGAGTAGTGTCCTCATTGGAGGGAATTTGCTTCACATGGCAAATGGAAGAGAAGGGGCAACGAATGAGGTACCAGTTGAAACCACATCCCTCCTGCAGAGGAGCTGCCAGGATGCTCCTGGACTCTTCCCACCTCCCTTCTGCCAAGAACCCTTAAGGAAATCCTGCTCTGCACAGCACCCAACCCCATGAGGCTGTGGCTCAAGATTGAGCCCCCAGCATGTTAAATCATTGGGAGTGGTTGGAAAAACCCTACCACAAGCACTGCAGCTGCCTGCCAGGTACCCTGGCTGCCACCCTGGCTGCCTGCCCAGCAGTGCTGGCACTGTGGGGTCTGTGCTGTGCCATCACTCTCTCCACACCTGAGGGTACGTGGGAATTGCAGACCTCCCCCATGAGCAATCTCTCTCCTCTGCCTTCCCCTGCCCAGGGATGCTCTCCCTGAGTCCCCAGTGCTGCTGAAAGAGAAGTCATCATTGAAAGGTATTTTTAACATCACCTTGGTAAAACGCAAAGACTCAAAGTCTGTTGGCAGACAGAGAGCTATTCTTCTCATTCTGATGAAGAAACTATTTCCTTGTACATCTGGTTCATATTTTTCTTTAGGTTTCTGCCAGAAACAATTCTGAAAACAAAACGCAGAGCCCAGTGGAGTCAGTGTATACATTCCTGAAAGATTCCTTCACCGCTCCTCTCCAACCCAAACCTACCAGTCCTCTTTACAAACCCTTTTTCCCCCCCTCTTTTTTTTTCATTTTTCATTTCTTTTTAATTAGTTTTCTTTTCAAAATGTGAAAACATATGGCCTGATTAACTCTGGAACACTGCTGCCTGCATCGTATGAAATGATCTGTGTTTAGAAAATAATTACAGCCAATAGGACGGGGAAATACTCCGTCACAGAAAAGTTTTATTCTTTTTTTTTTTTTTCTTTTTCTAATTGTTTAAGCCTATTATCTCTGCAGTCAGATTTGTCTGGAAAGCCTTATTAACGACGGCATGACACGAACCTCACGCTGGTGCCTCGTGGCTCAGAGATGTTGTGTTTTTTTTGAAATCCAGGTTTCAGACTAGGAAAGGGGAAGCAGCAGCAAGTGGAGTTTGAGGCTGTGTTGAGCTGCACACATCCTGCTTTGGTCCACTGCCATCAGCATACATGGGCAAATAGCCAGAGTGGCTTTGCTGGTGGGTAAGGCTGTGAAAAAAGATTAGTAAAAGGGGAAAAAAAAAAAAAGGCAAAGGGAGAGTGATATCCCAGATTCAGTCTACCTAAGCCCAGTAATTGGGAGGGAGGGGCTGGGGAGGTCACGGGTGGGTGCACCTGAAGGCTGCCTGTGCCACCTGTGAGATGGATGGCACCCACAGTGTTGTCATAGCACCACACTCCTGCTCCTGTGGCTGCTGCTGAGGAAGCACAGCAGCTGAAACCATCAGCTTTACCTAATTGGGAACAGAGGCGATGCGTTAAGAGAGAAACGTGTAGCCCCAAATTATTTATGTGCCTGGTGGGATTAGTGCAGTGGCTGTGTGACAGTCAGTTTCTACTCCCTCACCAAGGGATCCAGGTGATGCCTGAGCTGGGAGACTGTGTGTTTTGCAGGTGATGCTATGGAAATGTTTGCAAACATTTTATTGAGAGAGATTTGTGGTGTTGTGAGGAAAAAAAAATAAAAAATCAGGGTTGGGAGTAGGACCCTCTTTACTTCCTGCACTAGTACCTCCCAGGTTTTCAATTCTGGCTTAGTGAGGCTGTTGGTTCCAGGTGAGGATGGAGGGGGTGAGTGGTGTGGACTGGGAGATGATCTGGAAGCTACTCCCTATGTCTTGACTTGCCTTTAAACCTGATATTGGTGTTTATTGAAGTGCCTGTGGAGGAGCAGGGAGTCCTGTTTGCAGAGAAATGGGCTCTGAAGAGGACACTATGGCAGTGTTCAAAGCCAGGTTGACTAAAGCCTTGAGCAACCTGGTCTAGTGAGGAGATGTCCCTGCCCAGGGCAGGGGGTTAGGACTAGATGATCCATAAGGTTCATTCCAGCCCCTAAAATTCTATGATTATATGACACCTCTGCTTGGCTCCTGCAGAAGATGCTGAGAGGGGAGGCAGAGGAGGGATGCGGTTCCTGGCAGGGTTATGATCCAGAGCCTGCTCCTTCCCTGCAGAGAGTTGCTTGCTTTCACTCCAGTAATTGCTGCATGCTTGGAAATGCTCCTGCTAAAAGACCAAAATGACTGATTACAAAAATTGGAAAGGATTAAAATCTCTCCAACAATGTAAAGGGAAGAAAATAGATGAACTAGCGAGGGAATGGGCTTATCGCTTCTTGAGCAAACAAACAAGTGAAAGCTAATTTTCTGAGCCAGCACATGAATGATTAATGAACCAACCCACGATTAACCCTTCATCACGAGCTCACCTCCTCGGGTGACTGCTCTGCACAGCTATCACTCTGCTTCACGTTGGAATAGAGACACAGTTTGATGGTCGTAAATCTGTTGCTCAGGTTGTATTTCAAAGGGCTTTGTCATAGCAGGTATATCTGGGGAAGGAAGAAAACATGGTTTAAAGATGTTCCAGATGTACAGTATTTGGGATGTGGTGTTGTTTCAAGAGCCACTCAGTGTGTCTCTCCCAGCACAGCAATAAACCAACACCCTTGACATGGGCACAACATGTATTAAAATATGAACTTGTCTTTTTTACTGCATTTTGTTAAATGATTAATTTACCTTATATTAACTTAAAATGAGCTCATTAAAAGATTTCTTTTTTTCTTTGAAAGCACTGCTCATTATATTATCATTTTAAGTAATTAAATCAGAATAAATGGCTCTGTGAAGCTATTTTAATGTAACATCTAATTATATCTGACCTAGACACTGAACTATAATCATTAACTACATGAACTGTGTAATGTTCTGCAGACTCTTTAATAATTTATACAGGCTGAATTCAGCTGTGTGGAGTTGTAAGCTGAAGCAGTTAGATGCTCTGCACCTGTGGTGGTGTGGGACAGCTGATGGGAGTTTACTTCTCAGGCTGTTTCCAGCCTTGCCTTGGCTCTGGGGAGTTTCCCTGTGGAGCTGCTCTGGCTACAGACTTGCTTTGACCTGGATGGAATTGCTTCTTCTTTATCAAGGATCAAGCATGTGTGCCTTGGGCACATATGTGGTTTGATGCTTTCTTCTGTAGGATGCTCTAGTCAAGGTAATATTTTCTATAATCATAGAATTTTAGGGGTTGGAATGGAGCTTAGAGATGATCCAGCCCCAACTCCCTGCCCTGGGCAGGGACACCTCCTCACTAGACCAGATTGCTCAATGTTTCATCCAACTTGGCTTTGATCACTGCCAGGGTTGAGGCAACCACAGCCTCCCTGGGCAACCTGAATTTATATTATATATTTAAACTGTGTTAGACTGTGACTGAAATGTTTTCACATGAGTGGCCAGGCTCAGTGACAAGAAGCTTTGGCTTTGCTGTGTTCAATTTTGTGCTTGCTGTGTGTCTTCTATGGAGGCTTAGTCTATGCTTCTATTTTAAACATTTTTTCTAATCTCTTTGCATACATCTTCCTGACTCTTATTCCCTGAAAGACTCCCTCAAGTTAGATATATTCCTGAAAATAAGTTTGTTTAGGGAAGGAAAAGTTGTGTCTTGGGAGTTTTAACCTTTCCCTAACTCAAAGGGAAAAGAGAGGGGCTGGATGCTGCCATTGCAATAGAAGGTCCATCCATCATCTTCCCGGCAAGGGCGATGGGCTGGATGCCTCGTGGCAAGGGAACAGATGTGCCATGTTGTAGCACATCCAAAAATTGCTGGTGCCACCTATTGGTAGAAAACTGCAGATTAAAACGTGATTAATGTGGATTATCATGCCCTCTGCTTATCACTCCCCAGCTGACAGGTGGGTCCAACCAGTTCTGCTGTTAGTTTTAATATCAGTTACCGTTGGCAAACATTGTTGGCATTCCTCGTGTATCTTGGGTGTGATTTGCAAACAAGAGGGTTTGCTGTGGGCAGGCAGCTGCCAGTTGACACGTGGAGCCCTGGGGAAGCACGTGGGGAGAGGGCAGGGAGGCAGATCTGCTCCCAGGGAGCAGAGGAGGACACACCAAGAATCCAAGCTTGGGTAAATAGTACAACTGCCTGTGCCAGTAAACCCCCTGGGCTTAGGAGAAATGTTGGGTATTCCTATAGTGCAGCTGTGGTTGGGATGAGGAGGGAGAGGTGATGTCTATCCCATATAGGTGCTGCTTTGGGGCCCCACACACAGGACATAGAGATGGATAATTTCACCAGCCAAAGGCTTTGCTGTGTAGCCTTTGCTGTGTGGATTTTTCCAGCCTCAGGGGATTTTCCAGCCTTGCCAAGGAGGTGAGGGAAAGCTGAATCCCTGCCTAGCACCCTGTTTCCTCCTGCCTTGTTGCAGGAGACCTTTAGCCAAGCCCTGATAGCCACAAAAAGCCCTGCTGGCCTCGTGCCTGGTACGCTTAAGCAGTTTTATAGCTGTCATATAGAACAGCCCTATATTAGCATCAGGTTTAATACTCCCAGGAAACATCCAGCCACAGCACTGACATCATGGACTAAAGGCTCCAAAGGTTCACTTGCTTAAGTGGCTATTTGTAATAGAGTCTTTTAATAAAATCTCATTAAAGGAGAGCTCCTGCCTGAGCCTGGTTCCTGAGATTGCTGGAATGGAGCACCCAGGCCAGCCTCGAGCTGCTGCAAGAGGCAGGGGAGACTAAATGGGGCCCTGCAAGGACCTGGGGAGGGCTGGAGAACAGTGCTGCTCCTGGCCAGATCCAGAGAAGTAAAAGAGCCTTGTAGGCAGCAAAGGATAAGCAGTGTAGGGGGAAAGGGGGAGAGATGCTCCTGACTTTTGCATAGGAACCACCCTGGCTAGGAAGGACTGGGGGGAGACAAGAAGGGCTCAGACTTGTCTTCAGTTTTCCCTCCCCACCACAAGCTCAGAAAAGCTGATTATTTCACCCCTAAGCAAGGGGCAGAGGATGCAGGGTACTCCTGAGTCAAGACACCCTGAGGTTGGTGCTCCCAGGACTTTCTGTACGTTTCCTGTCGCAGTTTGGCTGAACCTTTTTTACTGCATGCTTGAAGAATAATCTGAATTCCAGGGAAGAGTTTTCTAAACACTTGTCTCCTCTGTAATTTTTCTGTCAAGTCATAGAGAGAAGCTGCTTGAGAGATTTCAGGAAAGAAATTATTCTCTGCTTCAATCCTAGGGTGGTTTTTTTTTCGGTTGTGCTTTTTTTTTTTTTTAAATACCTAAAAAATTACTCTTTGATGTGAAAATTATATGCACTTAGAGATATGCTAATATGAAAATGATTGGAGAAACGTTGAACATGGAGAACAGCTCATCTCCAGGCGCTTTCCATCCCCACCTGCATCTCTGACACCTCAGTCCCATCCTTCTGTTCACAGGTCTCTCTCTAAAGCCATGCTATATATGTTGTAAAAGCTGCTCCTTTTTTTAAAAGGCTTTTATTGGTGGATTCTTTCCCTTCTTTTTCAAGTGAAGGATTTTATGGCCATTCTGTAGCTTTGTCAGAAAGATGGTGGTGAGGTTCCTGCTCAGGAGATGCTTAAGGACCAGCTTTCCCAGACTGGACTTGGGGTGTGCACTGATCCCAAAGCCATCACCAGTTGTAGCAGAGCTAAAGCTTCTCAGCAGATCCCCCTGATCCTTTGTGCCAGAAGTGGTCCCCAGCCTCCTTGCTTTAGGCACAGATTAAAAACTTACTGCTGACTGAATGAAAACTGCCTGTGCTGGCCAGGGATTTTTGAGGGGTTACAGTGTGTTCTGGTGTCTGTTTGCTCTCAGAAATGTCTTGCCTGTAGTTCTTTACACATGTGAAATGAGATAAGCCAGAAAAAAAAAAAAAAGGATGGTTGTAGAGTAGCAGCCAGGATCATATCTTCATGTTTTCTTTCTTTGCTGTCTTCAAAAGCAGAATTTAGAGTCAACAAAGGCAGAGCTGGTATCACCACGGCTAAGGATGATTTTGTTTATAGCTGGTGCCCTGCTGTGTGCCTGGTGTGCTGCTGGAGATAGGAAAAGCTCTTAGAGGGAGCCTGAAAAGCAGGAGAAGTGTCCTGTCCGTGAAGTGGGATGATGGCTACTAAGTGCTAAGGTTTAATATGCCTCTGCTGTAATTTTCTGCTCCTTTAATGTCCCAAGTGTCCACGGTTAGTTCCCTGTGACCAGTCCTGGTGGCATTGCTGGCTGATGTCAGGGCAGCAGCTCCTCATGCAGTGAGGTGATGCTCAGTGCCCTTAGCACAGAAATTACAGCAACAGAAGTTTTTGTTCAGAGACCAACACAGTGGTAAATGTAAAACTTCCAGTGAGCAGATTCTGCCTGTGCTCACAGACTGAAACGGGCAGGGAAGGCATCTTTTCACTGATTAGTTCTAATTCCCCCGCTGGGGAATAGCCTGACTTACTTTATTAGCAGTTTCCCAGGTGGAATTCTTGGTAGATAATATGGCTTTGAGCTGTTAGCATAAGGCAGAGGCTGCTGTCGCAGTCTTGCCTTGTGTTGTCATCTCTCAATGTGCTTTTCTGGTGTGTCCCTTTCCTGTCTCACCCCATGGGGAGCCCTTCTGCACCCCATGTCTCCCCAGATGCCCTCCCTGTGGGTGGGTGGTGACCAGCAGCCTCCAGCACATCCTAGTTTTGTAGAAATTCTTGTCCTTGTGTTGTCTTTCCCCTGCTGTTGGGGTCTGGGGGAAGGGGAGAATGTTCTTCTTGTGTTTTCCTTTTCCTGCTTGTTTCTCCATTCTGAACCACAGGTAGTCATGCCAGGGAAAAAAACCAACCCTCTTCAAAACAAGCCTGAAACACTGAGTTTCCAGCTGTTTTCCTAGGCTGCTCCAAACCCACTGGTTGCATGCATTAATTAAAGCAACTTTGATTTCAGGGGTCCCCAGAGATTATACCCAAATTCCACCAAAACTTGCAAGTCCCATATCATATCTGTTGCCTTTACTCGTGTATTATTTCATTCCAGATTTTTTTCCAATCGAGAGAGGCACTGAAAATATCTGTAAAATGCAAAATACACATTACAAGAGATGTAGTACATTTGGCACCTAAAGAAGTCTGGACAGAGGAGTGCACATGCACCCATCACATCTGTTCCAAGGGAAGCTGCTGCTGAGCATTGTAGGGTTGGTGACTGATGCTCAGAGTTACATTACACACTCATCAGAGTCCAGCAAAAGCTGAAATCTGGTACTTTGGGGTGGAGACACACTTCATGCCTGGTTTCCTTTGGCAACTTGCTCCAAGCTCATTTTGTTTCTGGCAGAAGCACAGTGGGCTCTCTGTTTGCTCAGGCCCTGGTCCTGTGGCATGGTTCAGATCCCCAGCCTGCAGTTTAGGGTTTGGTTTGCATCAGTGTTAAACAGATCATTTAACCTAAAACTTGCGTGTAAATTCAAGGGCTTGAGTATAGGCAAGAATTTTTTCTGCTTTCAGTCCTGAATTCAAATTACTTGGAGACACATGGGTAAAATTTTAACCTTGCCAATGGGCAGAGTTGAAATTTCCCTGCTAGCAAGGCCAGTTTTGGATGGGCTGGGCTCATCTTGAGGGGTAAAAAACATCCCAATAAAAGTCACTGGAGAAACAAAGGCTGTCTATGAAGCCTTATATTACATAAATCAGTTGTAACAAGTTCTGACTTTGCTATAAATGTGCCAAGCTATGAAGCATCTTGCATAGGGTTGCACAAGTGCTTTGCAAGTTTAGGGTTATCTATCACATGGAAGCAGTTTTGATCCTAGGATACTTGGGTTTGCCCTGGGAATGGAGACATTCTGGCTATTTTAAATAGGGAAGATGTGTGTGTTGTGAGTGTATTTAAAACTGTAGGTACTTGGAGCCTGGTACCCATGCAGCAATGAATCACAAGAAATAAATGCAAATGTCCAGGAGAACAAAAGGAACATTAAACAGATAACACTCGCTTCGCTGGGAAACAGCAAAGTTTCAGAGTCCATAAATAAAACCTCCTAATCTAATAAATGTTCTGGAGATAACTGGAAAAAAATACTGAAATGGTCACTTGGTTGTAAGGGAGCATATTTCACTTCTGCCTAGCAGAAGGACTTGAAGCCTCTGCAGTTGAGTTGATTCATAGCCCTCTGTAATGTCCCAGTTATCCCCAATCACAGCAGGTTTCATGCAGCAAGTACTTCAGTATGTCACTGTCTAGTTAATATTTTAAGGAGAAGAGAGAACAACCAGATCATAGTTTGCTCATGGGCTCTTCCCTTCTTTTTTTTCCCCCCTTTTCTTGTTTTTAGGAAATGGACTACTGATAAGAGTAAAAGCTGGACAGAAACCACAGCCTGATGTGCTAATCGCTGAGAAGATGTGACTTCCTTTGAACTCGCCAGGAAGAGAAGAGGGAGGTGAGTCACAGTGGTGAATGGATGGTCTGAACATGTGCCAGGATGGAGCAAACAATACGAGCTCCCGTGGGACTCCAGTTAAAATTCTGGGCCAGACTGGTGTAAAACTGTTGGGTTTTTGCTGCTTGGTAAGGTTCTGATGTGTGCAGAAGAATTGGAAAGGTTTGGTTAGTGCATTCCTTTTATTGTGGGAGTTTCTTCTCGTCTTTCTGCTTGTAACCAACACAACCTGCATCCTTGTATTTCACAAAAACACAAGAATCCTTGGAGTGTGCCAGGACAGATGGTAGCAGCCTGTTCCCACCCAGATTGTGCTGAGAAATTCAGGTGTACTCTGCTCCCTTTGCAGTTCCCCTTTGCTCAGCATCCTTTCTGCTCCCAAGTGACTGTATCCAATCTTGGTATCAGCCTGGATGTGGTACACATCTCCACCAGCAAGAAACACAGATGCTGCTCATGAGCTTTCTCATCCTAAATCTGCCAGAAGCCCTGTGGGTTGGATGCTGCTGGTGAGGAAGGATGTGTTGGGTGTTTTGTTTCGTTTGGTTCTTTTTATGCTGAACTGAACAAGGCTAAATTTGGTGTATGGTGTGTGCAGTTCCATGAGGATATCCTCTCAGTGTTCTATATCTGTTCTGGCCTTAGTGCTTATCCAGGGAAGGATGGTTCCTGGTGTCTCTCCAGGATGTGTTCAGACTGTATGAACAGCAGCATGCAGTGCATATCTAGTGCTTTCACTTGGTGCAGAATTTGCTGTCACTGTGCTCCAAGGGCTGTACCTCCTGCTGCTGCCTCTGTGTTCCTTTCTGGGCTCAACTCACCTGAGAATGCACTTGGCTGAGTGATTAGAGGGGGGAAAAATCAGCAGAGAGAAGCAGGAACAAGGACACACTGTGTGCCCACAGGTGTGTTCCTGCCCTTTGAAGGAGGACAGAGCCCTGTGGGGATGGAGGGAAGTGGCAGACAGGAGACTTGCCTGGCAGAGCTTTGCAGCTTGCTGGGACCTGCACTGGTCTGTGCTTTGCTGCTTCTCTGTGCCTACTGCTGAGATTCAAAGCTGTCTGTGTGTAACGCTCACGCTGTGCTCTCAAGTTAGCCGTGTCTGAACTGAAGATACTCCTTAGAAGTCTATATTAAGCAACATTAAAAGCTGAAACAGGCTGCTCAGGCATGTGCTTTGATAGAATTTTCTGACTGTGTGTAGCGTAACATAGAGCAGGGAAAAAAAAGTCCCAGCCTGGGCTGAGTTTTCCCCTTCACTCTGAGCGTGTGATTTGCTGTGAGTGACAGGGATGGTGTGGCCAAGACAAGTTTGTGCAGACACTGACCTGCAGCTGCTCCATGTGAGCTCAAAAACTTCCATTGCCTCCTCCAGATCACCTGTATCAATAGAAGATCCATTGCCCATGGCAATGGGGATGTTGGAGGAAGGGTATGGCTGGCTAATAAATTCCAATTACAAATCCTTTTATTCATCATAGCCATATAATGTTGATTACCTTATTCATATATATAATTTGAATTTATTTTGGTAGAAGTGACAAGCCTTATGGATTCTGCCCTACTCCAAGCAATGGTCAAGAGCAGGATGACAAGTACCTGTGTCAATATAATTTAACAGTATTTTAGAATATTAATGGTGACTTAGGTGGGGAATTTTTATGTATACAGTGAAGGAAAGTATGTTTTTTTCTTAAAGAATTCAAGAATGCAAACAAAAAGTGTGATTTCTGAGCAGCAATGATTTTCCAGGGCTGTTTGTCACAGTCAAAGCTTGCTCTAGCATTACAGGGGGGAGTTTGGGCTCTGGGCACCTGGAAAAGGCATTGGTGCAGAGACCAGCTGAGATAAGTGAGAAATTGTGAGGTGTTGGTTTTGGCAGGGCTGTCCTGTGCTCTCCAGGGCTTTTCAGAGCCTGTTCTTCCATTTGATTCTGGAGGGCCTGTCACTGGGTGAATACCTTACACCCAGAGATACCATTTTGTGTGCAGCCTGTTGTCAGGGCTACAGAGAGTTGCAGATGTGTGAGTGTGAGAAATGCTCAGTAAACAAGCAGAGATTTTAGGTGGAGGATTTTAGGAGCATCACGGCCTGTTATCACACACTTGTCACCTTTTGCTGGTGTGCTGGTGCAGGTGTCACACTGTCAGTGAGTGCTGGCTGGAGCAGGGATGATTTCAGTGGGTGACCAGTATCACCAGCATGGGAAGGTCAGAGCATCACAGCTCCCTGCCCATGCTGGGACACAGCCACCACGTGTGCAGCCACCAGCAGGCTCAGTGACACGGGCTACCCAACCTGATTTATCTTCTACCTCTTGTCACAGGGTCCTTTCCCCCTTCACACACCATCCTGAATCCCACACTGAGCTCTTTGCCTTCTCAGCCTTTCAACATCCAAGTGGTAACATCTGGTCAAGCACCGAAAGGGGAATAGCACTTGAAGGAAAAAGATGAGACTCTGGGTCCACTGAGTAGGAGCCTGCAGTTAATTCCCTTCTTTCAAATGGTGTTTTCTGAGTAGATGATAATCAGTGTGCCTTTACTGATTAATTAAAGGGCTTTATAAAGCAAATGATGTGGAGAATGTGCAGCCTGGGAGAGCAGTGAGTAGGGGATGCTGTTGGTGTCCGTGTGGTTTTTTCATCTGGTCTGACAGTCTGCCTTGGTGGGAGGAAAGCCACTCTCAGGAAACAACCTGAGCCCTTTCCCCAGCTGATTTGGGAGGGGGAAAGGGAGCTTGGAAGGCAGAAAGTGGGTAAGACACTACTTCAGCAGTTAACTGGGATAGATTCAGCCTGTACTGGAGAAGACAACCACAGTTGTGCTGCTCCTACCAGTACAGTGGGAAGCAAGTTTGTGTCATCGTCAAATATTAATGTATGACCTCCAGATGATGCTTCAGAAATGTACACCAATGCTCTTCATGTTTCTTTAAAATCCATGGGAGCTTTGCCACAACTGCTAGAAGAAAAAGATGATATTCCAAGATCGCTGATTTAAAAGCTTTTCAACAGTAGCACTAGGAAATAAAAAATAGTAAAATTTAAAGCTGTAACTGTTGTAAGACTCAAACTTGGCTTTGAGGAGGCTTCTTTGGTGATGCTTATTGTTCTGCATGTTAAAAATGAACACATTAATTCTGAGCTTGCTTTCCACAGTGCCTGTTACCACCTCTGCTGTGTCTCTCCAAAGAGCCTCAGCCTCTTGGATTAAGGATCTTCCTGGGTGTAATTTTAGTTCTTTCAACTTCCATCACAACTGCTAACTTTTCATGGTTGGGCTCGATGATCTTATGGTTGAACTTGATCTCATAGGTCTTTTCTAACCTAAATGATTCTGTGTTTCTACCTGGTATATTCATAGGTCTTTTCTAACCTAAATGATTCGATGTTTCTACCTGGAAAAAGGTCTAGATCCAGAGGTTAAATTGAGAAGAGCCTTCATGCAAGAAGACAGACTTTTGTAAGAGAAAACTTCAATTTCCCAGGGTGGGATCCCATTATCTACCTTCAATCCTTAATCCATGTTTGGGTCCTAGGTGGATATAGCAGCACTAGTAATTAGTGTGTACTAGCCAGGGAGGATTGTTTGACACTAAGCTCTTCCATTAAGATTGCAGGAAGCGTGTCTGGACTCTCAGCATGAATGTGATCAGATCCATATGAGGACAGGGATATCAAATTCCCCAGCTCCCCGCAAAAATGTTGTGATTAATCACGCTGAGAGTTGCAATTAGAGCAAATAAAAGCAGCATGTTAAAGAAGCTAAGAAGGAGGTGACATGAATGTTATTAACGAGCAGGAGGTTTTGGCTTTGTGGAGTTTGCTTGAAATGTGTCAAACAAACAGAACTGAGATAAATGTGAAATCAGCTGACTGAGTCTTACCCAGGAGGATTTGAAATGAGTGTTGGGGAGGGGAAAAAAAAGCTCATAATTACCCAGAGGAAAAGGGCTAAATCTATGGAGTGAAATAGTTATTCATGTTAATTGTGTCATCATTGCACAGATGCTGAAGGTGATGCCGTGTGAGGTTTTGAAGGCACTGTCTGCCAGAGGATGGTGGATGGGATGGGCATTTACATCCTCAAAGAAAATGGATCCATCAGATCCCTTCCAGATGTGTGTTCCTGGTAGAAGGGACATGTACAGGGATATGGGAGATGAGGAGGGAGAAATCTCAGCCATCAGTAAAGAACCATCTTTGCAGAAAACATCCCAAATTTAGCTTGTCCTGTATTGATCTGCTCTTCTGAAGCTTTTCCTTCAGCAGAGCGATACATGACTGATTAAGATCTATTGTGGCTTAATTAAGCTATCATATAACACCTTTTCTGAGACTTACTTAAACTTTGACAGCACCACTTAATCTGGCTTTCTCTGCCTCTTCTTCCTTTGGCTATAATCTTTGTATTGGGTAGGTTTTATGTTGGTTCTTTCCAGCATGTTTTATGGCTATACAGCTTTCCTTATCTGTTTTTGTGCTGTGTGCTTGCAGAGATTTATGGGCTGAAGTATTAGATGCAGAGCAGGAAAGAGGGAAACAGAGCTAAAGCCATTAGAATCCTGGAATCCAAGCACTGAAGGCATTAAGTCTCTTAAAGAAATGAGAGGAAAACATGAACTAAAACATGTATGTGAAGTCCCTGTGCTCTGGCCTCTGAAAAAAGGGACACTGAGCAACCACATCTAGTACAAGTTGTCTCTGCCCGTGGCAAGGAGGTTGGAATGAGATGATGTTTCAGGTCCCTTCCAGCACAAACAATTCTGGTTTTATGACTTTCTGCGGGCCCAAACCCATCCCCTTGTGATGGGTTCATGAGGCTAAAGTTGTGTCTGGGACAAAAGGTTTGGTCTTTAGCTGTCTGGCCCACTGATGGGGAGTACTGCTGGCTGACAGGAGTAATTGCTTTTGTCTGGGCACTTCCAGAGGAACAAACCCACTCTGGTCTTTGAGGACCAGCTGTGCTGCTGCCCTGCCCTGACTGCCCCAGTCGTTGTTCAGTGCTGACCCTCAAGAAACTCCTTGCCTGCTTTTTCATCCCCTTTGCCTCAGCCATGTGAGTGGCTTCCTCCTGCTTCCTCGGCCTCAAGGTCAAGTTTGCCCTTCTTGGTCTAATGGGTTTTTTTGTCATATTTATTAGGTGTTTGCATACATCTTACCACTCAGCCTTTGAAGCTGTTTTGTCCCCTACCTGAGTCTAGTTCATTCATCTGCACAGTTATTGGTTGTATTTGGGTGTTATCTGAGCCTGAATGGTGTAGTTATTAATTCAGGCTTTTTTTTTTTTACAGGGCTTTAAAAATAAACTCAGATATTGCAGAATATTGAGGCAAGCAAGGGCTGAGTACTCTGGCTCATGACCCTTTGTTAGCCAGGCTGAGCTGGCTAAAGTCTTTCAACTACAGAGAACAAGTGATGTGCAGTGTTTTGCTGCTATAAAAACAGAGGACTCTTGCCTCCAAGTGATAAAGCTTGGGTTTCAGTTTCTAACTGAAGCAGAGCAGCTTTGTGCCTTTTAATTGCAGTTCTTCGAAACTCTTGCAAGTCCTCACTACTCAGCATTTCATGGCAGTGATTGTATCCTGCACTGTTGACCTGAGCCATTGCTGTTCTTCATGTCCCCTGACACAGTCCACAATGTGCTCTGGTGTTTATCTTGGGGATGGGACTGACTTTATCCAACTTGTCAAGTGTCTCCACGTCTGCTTACCAATACCTCTTCTTTATGCTTGGGTGCAACCACTTACCTGCTTAAATATCTCCCAAATGCTCATTTTAAGCAAAACAATGTTAATCTAGAGCAGATGCTTAAGTGCATCTTGGAGAAAATTGCTTATGACTGTGGACCTGTCATCGCTCTGCTCTCGGCCACGTTGCTGCTTGCTCATGTGGTGACCACCTGTAGCTGGTGGTAACACACCCAGGACTTCCACCTCCAAAATCCATCCTCTGTCTTTGTTCTCCACCCCGTGAGATTTCTTCCCATGATCTGGAGCCTCACATGTGCCTGGAGGCCATACAGACCCATCTCCCCACGTTTCTTTGTCTCAATGCCAGTGTAAACCTGAGCAACTCCTTTCTGCTGAAGAAATGAGTTATGACAAGTTTTTGTCAGCTGTGTCTGCAGCAGTGCTCACTGGCTGCTTTACTGACTCCCATCTGAACAGAGCTGATCTCCAGTGCATTGCCTGACCCATCTCTCAGACTCCCAGCCTGAAGCAGCTAGAATTTCTTGTGTGGTCCTTAGCTTTATACCTCTTCCTTGAAGTTTAGATTCTGCAATGGTCCTGCCTTGCCTGTGCAGCTCTGAGGATCACTGGTATATGTGCAATTTTGCCCAACTGGAACAGACCTCAAGGAAGGGGGAAAGCCACACAGTACCCAATGTAACAGCATGGGAGCAGCTTTTCAAAAAATGCAGGTGGGAGTCCAGGCCCTCCAGGGCCAGGGGCAAATGAGACATGTTGAGAGCTGCTTTTTACAAAATGAGTTGACTTTTATTTATTCTTGTAGCTGCTGTAAGTCAAGTTTTTAATCAATATATTGGTTTGTTGCTCTGCCCTGTGCAGACCTATAAGGAGAGTAGTAGCTTGCTCCCTGCTCCATACTGATGGCTCTGCTGTCTCAGCAATGATTAGATTCTTTCCTGAAGAAGGCAGAGGAAGTAGATTTTACATGATAGCACCTCTTCCCACTCTCCTGTTGATATACATCAGATTTGAGGGGGAAACTGGGCACAACAAAGATGTCTCAGGATTGTAAGAGATTATTCTGGTGAAGCTTCTATGTCAGAGTTCTGGTTTTGTCCTGCATGAACATCTGTGATGCATTTGAGTGTGGTGTGTCTCTCCTGGAAATACCAGGCTGTCCCAATATCTCAGGCAAGTGCTAATGTGTGGGTAGATGTTTTCTTCGACAGTTTCTTTTAGAAGTCTAAGCTTTTGTGGTGGAAGCAGAAACCTGAGGCTGTTCCAGCTCCATGTCCAGCAGGACCTGGGGGAACTTTAAAGGAGACTGTGTAAGGCAGCCAAGTGACACAAGCCTGTTGTTGGGAATCCAGTACTCAGTGGCCTGCACCTCTACTGGGAAAAAATTGTAAGTGCCCACAAAATCAAAAGAAGGTCAAACCCCACCTGTAAGCTACATAACTTAATTATTCTACATTTATAAGGGATAAATTTGGCTCCCTTGGCCAAGCCAGTTTGGATGTGGGATTTATTCAGTCATCTCTACCCAAAGAAACATGGGGTTCTTGTTTAGGGCAGGATCTCATCTCATGCCCTTCTCTGCAGTTTTCTGATGCAGCTCCTGGTTCATACCTGTGACCTCTTAGTCACAGGCACTGTCTCTGCAATAGATGCTGAATGCCTAGGAAGTGTCAAATGAGATTTCAATGTAGTGAAGAGAAAAATGCAACAGGAAAATAAGTCAGAAGGACTTTCTACCCAGGAAGGAGCCTCTGCCAGAGCTCTCTGTGGCTGAGTCACCTCCCCAGCTCTGAGCTGCTGTGCTTTGTTAGCATCACTGTCCAACTCCCTCTCCTGTGCTAATTTGCAGCCCTGTTGGCTCCTTTTTTGCACACATGATCTCATGTGGCCAGAGATCCCACAGCAGCCTTGATTTTCCTCTGAGCCATCATATGGGAGAAATTTAAGATAGCTCAAGTGGACTTTGTTTATTTATTCTGTGCCTTGGCCATCAGAGACTGTCAGTGCCGTGGTGTGAATTACAGTAAAATAAATAAAGGTACTAATTGCTGCTGCTTTATATTGGAAACCATTCTTACTTATGAAAACATCTCAAAAGGTGTAGAAAGGAGATGCATAAGGGCCAGACCATGCAAATCAACTGTCTGTCTTAATGAACCATTAACACAGCTTTTTAAATAAACCCCACACTGAACCCAAGTGAAGATCTCACGTTGGCCTCAGTGAGATTCGGGTAAAGCTCATGGTGTTCATCTTATTACAAGCCCAGGATTGTTGGTGAAATAGTGTGTCTAGAAATGGAGCAAGAGGAAAGTGAGGCAGAGGTAAATGAAGTTTATGCTGTGAAGGAATTCACACCCGCTCGAGTTGTATGCATGGCTGTAACCACGTTCTGCTGCAGCCTTCGAGCCAAAAAATTGACACAAAAAGAAATGATGGGGGGGGGAAATGCTAATCACCATCTTTCCTTTCATATAAATGTGTTAATGGTTTAGTAAGTGTTTCCAAAAATGTCTGTGTGGGATTAAAATAGAAACCATGGCCAAGTTTAAAATGAGCTCTTGGATGAGGAGCAGACAGTAGTGTATATCCTGGTGATGCTGTCCTCTCCCAGGCACTGAGGAATGTGCAGATGCATGTTCAGGACAGCAGGATGGAGATAGTGAAGTGTTTGTGTCAGGAGCTTTCTGTTGTCTGCTTGGGAAGCTTGGTCATCCCAGTAAGTGGGAACAGTGCATCACATAAGCACAAAGTACCATGTACCAAAGCATGTGAGGGTTGCCATGGAAATCAGGAGTTGTTACTGAGAGAGCAGGAAAAACATGAATGATCTGGAAAACCATGGGTTGTTGTAGCTTCCTACCCTCTGCTATGTAAAACCCCACCCCAGGTTGTTTAATTCTTTTCTGGGAAGATATTTGTCCCTGCTGCAGCTGCATGGAGCAGCAGGTATGCAGCTGTACATGCATTTATGGGGAGTATGCAATCCACACTTTTCATTGGAGGTCTTGGCTTTGGCCCACTGACTGGTCCAGAGGAGCTAAGAACCACAATCAGAACATGGAAATTAGCTGGGAAGCTGCTGATATGAGTCAGAGTAGGGTGTGACAAACCCCACACAGCAAAGGTCCCAAATTATTCATGAGTATCCCATCTGGAAGGCTTTTCCAGGCCAGTTCTCAGGGAACAGAGTGAACCAGGAGTTAGGATCAGAAAGCTGTGATTGGGCTCCATAAACCATGAGTGGCTGGTGGGGGATGTCCTCAGTGTAAAGGCTGGGAAGGGGGTGCAGAATGCCAGAGCATCTGGGGAATCACTCCTGTTCCCACTACCCACAGCATTTGGGGACCCACACCCATGGTGAGTGGGAAAGGCTGAGGATTTGGCTCCAGGGCAGATCAGATGGAAGCCATGCTTAAATGGATGTAATGATGTATGGGAGTAAAATGTTATTTTGGAACAGTAAGTTTAAATATATATAACAGTAACGAAGGCAGGAGGTCTGCAGTGGAAATGCCAGCACACTTGCTGCTTCCAAGGTTTTATTTTAAAATCAGGATACTGGAAATGCTGTTCAACATGTTTCCAATGAGCTGAAAGGCCTCCTGGAAGTGTTAAGGCCATGTTTACTAACAAACTGCATGGTAGGTCCTGCTGGAGGCTGTTTGGGAGCTGCTGACAGCTACAGGGATTTGGTATTTGGTATCTTGGTGGTTTAACTCTGCAAAGCCACCCAAGGGGCAGAGCCTGTGGCTTGCACCGAGCCTGAGAGGTGAGCAGACTTCTTGCTCCTGGGCAATAATGGGAGCAAAATTCCTGGGTGCACTGATTGGATCTGTGGTTTTCCCACTGCCCCATCTCTGTCAGTGTCCCTGGGACAGGAGTGTGTCCCCGTTCTGGTCTGTTCCAGGGACTCTGTTGCCTTCCCTGGCTCTGCAGGGCAGTGTCCCAGCTCAGCTCAGCTCCTCACTGCTCCTGCTGCAGCAAGAGCATGGTGACAGCAGGTGACCTCATGCATTGGCACAGAGGTTTGACTGGGTAGGACCCAGCTATGTGGATTAATCCATTGCTCCCCCCATGCTGCTGGGATATTTTTGTTATCAGTGTGATTAACTTTCTTCTGTTGGCTTCCACCTGTGGGCTATAAACTCGAGCTGTCTGTTTGCTACAGGTCTCAAAGCATCATCTTACAAGGAGAGAAAGAATTTTCATTTATAATCCATGAGACCTATTCAGCAATGGGCTGTCCTCCCCCTCCCTCTGCCAATAGACCTCTAAGTGAACAAACAAATGTCTGGAAATACAGGCAATTTAGCTCGGAAGAGATATCATCAGTGAGGTTCAGAGGTTAATGGGCATGGAGGATTTATAACAAACCAGGCCTATAAAAAAAGAGGGGGGGGGTGTAAAAAAGGAAAAGGGGGGGAAAAAAAAGGAAAAAAAGGAGTGGGTAGTAATCTAGTTGACATCTATTGTTCTTTGTATCACAGCTCATCTGTATTCTATCTGGTCGAGGGTATTACAAAGAGACTTTTAAAAACACGTGTGTGTGAGCACACACACACACATTTATCTATCTATCTCTGTATGTGCACATATAAACTGGAATATAATGAGGGAAAAAGCCCCTGTAAGTTTGAACCAACAACAGCAATCCATATATCTTTATTTGCTGCCAACATCCAAGCACTGAAGTCTCAAGGAGCCTGGATCTCTGCCATCATCTGTCCGTGTCTGATCTCTTTGGTAAATACGAAGGCTGCCAAGAATGAGGCAAACGAAAAGCACTTGCAGATTAGAAAGAAACACATGGCAGCCACTGACCTGCTGAAATCATAAAATACATCATGAAGTAAGAAAAGAGGGGAAACAAATCATCCTCTCAGGGACTGCCCATCTGCTTGCATAAAGCCGCAATCATTATTGCAAATAAATACATTCAGACTGGAGAAGTCTGGGAATAATTTGAGGGAGGTGGGTACCTTTTTTCTATGTGTGTCTATGGAACCCTCTGGAAATTTTCCTGCATAAACAAAGTGAGATCATCGACCAGGAATAGATATCTATCAATTGTGCCCTTTTTAATTATGTAAGGAGAAAAAAAAAATCTTTATTTTAGAGGTATAATTAGGAAAAGGAAATATTCCAAGGCAGGATGGGGCTGTAAGTGTTGAAAATGAACCTCTGTGGAAATTGCAGGTCCGTGTTTTTTCCAGTGAAGGTTGTATCAGTATTTATCATCTGAAAAACTCTGTGAATAGTGGCTGTGTTTTTGCTATGGAGTGAAGGGATACACATCTTGCTTTGCCTTCTTTTCCCTTGGTGTTCCATAGGGATTTATCCAGATATTGGATTCAATGCAAAGACTCTATTTGGGTTGTGGTTTTTGGGGGTTCTTTTTTAAGACTTAACAGATTAAATCTGACTCTTTGGAGCCTGCTAAGGGGCCTGGTGTAGTACATGTATCTTCCTCAGACTCAGGATTCAGAGGTGAATAAGAGCTGGTTCAAACGTGCAGGAGGAGAAGGATGAAAACAGGAGCTACTTTAAGCAGTTAGTGATCTCCTTTTCTTCCCCCTTGCTCTGTTCCACCGAACTGTGCTGCAAACCTTTACTTCAAGGATTATCCTATGCTTGATGGTATTCCATTTCTGCCTAAGACAAAGCTGTAAAGCATTTGGTGACTTGGGAATATTTTCCTTAATATGCAGAAGGGAAAGTTCTGTGCAGCATGCCCAGATGTACTGAGCCTGCCAGTGGGTCTGTGAGCAGTTCCCATCAAAAGGTCAAACCATGTGTTCTGGGTGAAGGGAAAAACATTTGAGGGTGGGATTTCCTATGGAGACTCATTAGGGGAATGTGTTCTGTGCATTCCCATCTCCCACCGGAGTTGTTGCTGCTGCACCCACAGTGTCTAGGGAAATCAAAGAAATGGGTTTTGTGGTTCTTTAGCCAGGAATGTCTCTCTGGGTCAGACAAACCAAGGTTTCAAAAGCACCAGAATGGGGAGATAAAGGTGATTGTATGAGTTTATTCCTTCCCATCTGAGTAAGCACTGAGCACATGGAGCCAGTATGTCCCAGCTCCCCTGGACCTGCTGTGTGTCTGAACACATGCTCACAAACCACCAAGAGGTGTTTGGTGGCAGGGGATGGCAGAAACACCTTACAGTTGCTCTGTCCCAGGTGGTTTGGTTACCTGGCTGTGCTCACAGGCAGGTTGTGCATCACATCTGTATTTGTGCTGTCGGAGGAGATCTGTGAAAGTTTTGGGGCAGCTGCAGCTCTGCGTGGTGTGCAGCCACCTTTGAGCTGCAAATCAAACTGCTCATATCACATCTGGTTAGTGCTTTTGGTAGGGGATCATGTGCTCAGAGCTGTTTGAACTAGAAAAAAAACTCTAATCACCCTGAACAGGCATTTTCATGATGCACTACAGACCCTTATGTGCAGCACCAAACCTGTGTGCTATAACCTCTGCTTGATGTGGTGTTTTGCTGATGTAACCAAAACTCCTGAGTCTTTTTTACCACTGAATGATGCTAAAACCTCAGGTTTTAAGAAGTTATGTGCTCCTGGTTCTTCTGTAGGTCTCTCAAAAGCCCATGTGAAACCTGGAGCAGGGGACTGGCCTGCTGCCCTCAAGCATCATCAAGCTCAACCCCAATCCAGCCACTTGCCCTTGGAGTGGGAATGTGAAGGAGCAGGAACATGCTTTTTAAGCCTTAGGGACCAAAAAACCCCTGCAAATTTATAACCTTCCCAGTCTCATTTCAGGGTTTCAAGAGTTAAAAGAACAGCAGTTCTACCAAGAGAGGCTTTGATATGAGATGACTTAGCAGAGTCATGAAGAAAATGAGGAAAAATTCCCCAGCTCTGAGCACAGGCTGGCTCCCTGACCCCTATTTTCTGGGAAAGCCAGAGGGGTAGTTGAATCTTGTCACAATGTGCTAATGTATAGGTTCCTCCCCAATATCTGAAATTGAAGATTTCACGCCTGGTGCCAAGCAGCTCTAAAAGGGGTTTCCCATCCCTGTTGGCTGCTGCTCTTGTTATGCTGTTGTGCCTTTAAAACTGCATGAAGGATCCCAGTTTTCTACCCTCTCTGAATTTATTTTTAATATTACTCATCTTTCCACTTTTCTGCTTTATCTCCAGATTCCTCTGAGAGCCTTTTCCATGGGTAAATCCCCACACAGGCCGTGGTGTCCCACACTGCAGGAGATAACCCACTGCAGTGGGTACCTGGCTACTCTTATTGCTGGATTAGAAAACCAGAAGGTGTTTTAGCATAATCTCCTGAGCACTTATTAGACTGTATTATTTCCCTTGGATTTATGGTTATCTCTACACACTTTGCAGTTATTTTCTGATCTTGTAATTCTCTTTGCTTCTCCTAACTCTCAAGCCAACATGATGAATTGCACCTTTGCTTAACCCTTTGCCAGCTGCTGGGAAGGAGAGCTGGTGCTCTCCTCCTCCTCTCCTGTCCTGCAGGACTGGAATTTCTGGCTTGTGTTTTTAGTAGATGGCTTTTTACCAGTATTTATTAGTTTGTGGTATGGCAGAAATTAAATTTTTCTCCTTGAATTACTCTGTGCCAAAGTTTTTATCCTCAGTGACAATAGGAATCTAGATATATAACATGAGCTGCAATATGTCATCCTCAGAAAATAATGATCCAGACTATTTATCATATTTTTAGTTTCCTCTTTATGGATCCCAGGGGGTGCTCTGTTTTGTTTTCCTTTGCTTTTTTGTCTTCGTTCCAAGAACAGCGATGAAATGACATATCTTTCTTTTTCCCTCGAGATCCTGGGTTTGCATGTGTGCTGTGCTACAGAAGTTAAAGCTCCTCGTTCCCTCAGGGAATGTTGTCTCCCAGTTGCTCAAGCCTTCATGGGGCTGTGTGCCAAACTGTGTTGCATAGCACACTCCAGCTCTTGTACAGCCAAGCATGGGGGTTAGAATGTTGGGGTTTTGCTCCAGCTCTCCTTAGCCTGAAGATGCTTCTCCCAGGAGCTTATACCTCTCAGTGCTGTGGACCAGCTGATTTGGGGACCTCATCTGGCTTAAAAAGCCTGCACCATGGTAAGGAGCAAGGGTTTGATTCTAGGAAGCCCTGCAGCTGTTTTCCCTCTCCTGCCTCCCAAAACATCATCCCAGCGCAAAGGCAGAAGTGGTGGAGGAATGTCTGTGTGTGTAGGGGCTGCAGCTGCTGGTGGCTCCCCCAGCACAGCCCAGGGCATAGCTCCAGGTATTGCTGGAGAGGGGTTTGCTCCAGGGACACAGCCTGCTCCCTGCTCACTCTCACCCGTGTTTCACACCTTACATCCCATCCATTAATGTCACAGCCATAGCCTGCAAGTTGCTCTGTTAATCACATCACTGAAATGTGCTGTATTTTTGAAAAACAGAGGGGAAAATGTGTCTCTTTTTTTGGTGCATAAGGACATCCCAAATGGGCTTTGCCCAGGAGAAGACACTGGTGTGATGGTACCTCTGTGCTGACTCTGAGCAGCTCTGGCAGATATCTAGAGGAGGCTACATCAAGGGGCCCCAGCTCTGTGGGGATGTGTGTTGCACTCTTCTTTTCCTTCCTAGTGATCAGATTATTTAAGGCTGCTAGCCTGAATTTTTGGGTGATGCTAGGTAATTATTTAACTGTGGCCATTGTGAATGGAGATAAGTGTCTTGGGACAAGATTCTTGTTGAAAATGAAATAAATCCTACCAATCGAATGGAGATAAGTGTCTTGGGACAAGACTCTTGCTGAAAATGAAATAAATCCTACCAATTTGGGAGTCACAGACTTCCTAAGGATCTGCCTCTGCAGCCTACAGCAGTGTGCTGGGGTGAGGTTGCCCAGTACTTGTCTGAGGCCAGAATGGGATCACTGAGGTTGGAAAAGACCTGTAAGATCATCAAGTCCAACCATTAACCCAGCAGGGCCATGTCTGAGTTTCTCTCTGAGCAAGGTGTGGGCTGAGATGCATTGAGGCTGTTGCAAGGATTGCTTGAAAACCCAACCAGATACTGTGTCTGTTCTCTCCCCACCCCTCGCAGCCCGTTCGGATGGTTTAAGGGAAAGCTGATCCCATGCCAGATCACATGCTGATGGACCATGTTGGGCTGTTATGAAAATCATTGCATTATAAAGCATAACATTGGCAAAGGTTTTCTTCTTTAATAGTGTGTCCTGGGGAAATGATATGTCTCACTTCAGCTGAAGGCAAACTCTTGCTTTGAGCCCCCAGCTATTTAAGCACGTTCTCTTTTCCATATGGTTGTAATGGGAGATGGAGACAGGCCAGAGATGTGGGTCTGTGTTGTCCTTCTGTCCTGATGCTGGATGTGAGTCAGCCCCTTGCTTCCTTCTGTGTTAAAGGAGGTGACCTGGCTTTGCTGAAGGGTTTAGGGCTGCTGAGTTGATGCATATCCATACACAAACCCACAGTGCTTGCTGGACAAACAGAATGATTTCTGCTTAAAATATAAATCAGATGACAGACCCCAGGATATAAAGAGGTCCC
>NW_008688464.1:62565-68989 GCF_000695815.1 Acanthisitta chloris | reverse complement strand
AAGGCATAGTGTGCTCTTCAGAAACATCTGATGGTATAACAACAGCAGCACTATGTCAGAGTTGGGTCAGGGAGCTCTCCACGGATGCTCTAGTGTAGCAATGTCCATCTCTGCCAGCAAGAAGGGACTAAGATGCCACTGTGGGGTGTGGGCCATCAGTGGCAGAGCAGGAGGACTTGCATTTAGAGGCACAAAAGCCCTGAGCGCTGCTCTGCTGAAGCCAGGAGAGCATGTTCCTCTCTGCACCCTAATATGCCTTAATAACCTCATTAAGCGTAGAGGCACTTGATAGACAAAGCACTCTTCATTCTTCAGGAGAATTTCAAGATTGGAGGGCCAATCAAGGATTAGCAAGCCTTTCAAAGGCTTAGGGAAGCATTTTGTGTTGCTGGGATTAAATGACATTTTTATCAGGCTGTAGAAAGAAGTGGGCTCTGCTTCTGCCTCCTGTGTGACAGGCCAGGCTGGCACAGGGCCGAGTCCTGCCAGCACCATCAGTCCTCAGTCTGACACTGAGCTCAGGAGATCCCATTCCCATGCTGGTTGGGGGTGAGCTAGAGAAACCCTTCAGAGCTGTGGCAGAGTGTTTAACCATCCCCTAGCTCCATCCCAGCCCAAACGCAGCCTTAGGATGCAATGTCCAGTCTGGGGGTTATCCAAAACAAAGCACTTTTGCACCAAAGAGCACCAGAAACTCAGGAAACACCACCTATGTGTTTGCACTCTGGCAAATCCTTAGGAATCTCTTAAAGAAAAGGCCATCAATCTAAGCCAAATAGTAATTATAGAAATGAAGCAGACTGCGACCCTGCTAACCCTGTTTTATTTCCTCTGACCTTGCTTTGCTGAATTTGGCAGAGGATGTGCTGTTTGCTTTGGTGAGAGCAGCACAGAGAGACAGGCTTACTCTAGGAACAACCCTTTGGAGAATTTAATCACTTTAAAAAGCAAATTAGGCTTATTCCAGCCAGTACTGTGCAGCTGTGGGCACAGAATGGTCCAGACAGGACAACACTGTAATATAAGCAATAACAATGACACCAGAAGCCAGAGCAACTCCCTTGGCTGTGGATGAAATCCCCTGCCTGTGGACAGGGAAGAGCTGTAATCATGCCAATTGCTTTCTTTATTTTAAGCTGTAGGGTTTAACATTGTCTTCATAATTCAGCTTTGCCATAGTGAAAAGCAGGTTAGAGGTGCACCTGGGGATGGGATGGGAGAGCTTTGCCTTGAGGGAGGGGGAGACATCAACTGACCTCACAGCGTCTGTGTGTCTCTGTGTGGGTGTGTGTGTATTTCTATATACACATATTCGAAGAAGAAGGTTCTGGCCCCTTTCCATGCCCTTTGACCAAGTGCCGTGCTATTTAGAGCAAATTGGAGCATGAGACCAATAGAACAAACTGCAATTTGCTTTAGCAAACATTTACAGAAGCAGAAATCAGGCTGAGCTTCTTGATGCAGGAGAATATAACCCCATGCCTCGAGGGGAGGGGAAGGGCCCTGCCTTAGAGCTGCACTGAGCCCCCATGGCAGGGAGGAGGACACCACAGGGCAGAGCCTGTCTCTGGCCCTTTGGGCTCCATGGGCTTTGCAGTGGTATTAAAGACCATTTTTGAAAAAAATCACAGCTCATTCACATTAGGGCTTTGGACAGGTGTTAAAATCCTTAACTCAGACCATCTTGTGCATCTGCGTAGCCGGTCTGGGTTTGCCTGCACGGACCACCTGTCTCTTTAGATCTAACTTTATTCTTTGCTTACATTTTCCTAAATGCCTTGGGCAAACAAATGTAGTTCTCTTAATGAAAAATGCATATATTTTGGTTAAATGGATCTCGCTGTCACTGCGGCGCTGCTTTCCCCTCCGTCAGGGCTTGCTAACAGGCTGAGCTCCACACATGTGCTGAATCTATCATCTGTCACGAGTGTGCACCGAGGCATGGAAGGACCCAAGCACTAACTCTATTTCCTAGCAACCGGAGGAAACCATCACACACCACTATTTTTCCTCTGTCAGCAGGATTGCTCCAATTTATGTAACCTACAAAATGTGTGTTATCACCACAATAAACCATATATTCTGAGGTGTTATTTACAGCCAGATAATCACAGCCCTGCAGTGCCAGTGCCTGATATGTCCTTGCTCGGGACCTCAGTTGGTTGGAAACCTCATAGAAATGTTGCTCAGTGCTTCTTTGACAATGGCACTAACCACTTAATTATTGAGGAAGATAGCAAATGGTGTGTGGCATGCTGGAGTATTAAAAAATAGCTAAACCCAAGTGATGCTGAAGGGTCTTCATTTGCAAGCTATGAAGGAGTAGTTGTACCTGTGATAACCAGGTGGGAGGTGTCCAGAGAGGTGGTTGGTAATGCTTAGCTCTCAAAAAATGAGGAAGGTGGAAGTATGGAGGGGTAAATTCATCATGGGGAATGTCTGATGGAAGCAAGGCTTGTTGGTGGTCAGCCTCTCTGCTTGGGTACCTGAGCTGCAATGAGGCTGAAGGACAGGGCATCACTCCAGGACAGGGCTCTGCCTCACTGGAGCAGAGCAACTGTATCTCCACATGGGCTGCCTGGGGGCTCTGCAAGAAACAGGGTTGTTTAATTCCTGCAGAAAATGGTCTCTTGGGGAATCTATCCCTCGTGGTGTCCTCAGTCCCAGCACCCCATCCTGCTGGGTGGCCCCTCTGCATTGCTGGAGTGAGTGGAAGTCTGTGTAGGAGCAGGTGCCACCTGCCAGCTCAGGATGCTGATCCAATTAACTTTTCGAGAAGAAAAAGGGCTTCTGGCTCTTTGGCGCATTTGCAAATCACAAGAAGCAAATGATTCAATCAACAGATGAATATCAAGCAACCTTAGTGAGCGGCTTCTGCATCATGAGCCCGTTTAACAGCAGATTGAGCTGCAGATTAGTGAGACATTAGAGCACAGTGTGATGCATCACAGCCTAAATGGGAAGGCTGAAATCAGCACGAGTTTCCTGGAGAGCTGCTTTATTTTCCTGTAATGCCAAGCCCATTATAGTCCAGAGGTTCTTAAATAACTCTTCTTGCAATAGATAATAATACAGGCTATGGAAGAAAATGAAGGAATACAAAAGGAGGGAGAGCTGTGATGAAGGAAACACCATTTACAGAGAGTTCAATAGAGTGGGAAAGCCATGAAGAAGGAGAGTGCTCAGAAATTCATGTGGGTTCATTCTGTGAGTGCTGCAATGGTCTAATCCAGAGCTGGGGCGTCCCACAGGATCTGTGCTTGGATTAAACACCCTCCCAACACCCTACCCTTCCTTCCCAGTGTGAGGAGATGTACCTTGCACAGCCGAATCCATCTCCAGCCTCCACAGCAAGTGTGATAACGATGATGTAGCAGTAGAGAGTATCACGTCAGTTTTAGGTCTGAGACTCCCTGGCAGTGCCAGCCTGACCCTCCACAATGCATGTGCCAGCTGCAGCCAGCACCAGCGTGGTTGGATGCTGACAGTGATGCAGCAGCAGCTCGTGCTGTGAGCGTGATGGATGTGTCACCTTTGGGATGCATAAAGGCATCCATTGCGTCAGTTCAATGAGAGCGTGGCGGGCTGGGGAGTTTTTGTTTGCTCATTTGTTAGCTATTCAACTTGAAATAGCAGAGCCTATTTACACTTGTAGCTTATTATTTGCAAGTAGGCAGCATGATGCATAATGCGGCCTGCCAGTTAGAGCAGAGCATCATGATAATGACAAACAAGCCCGGGAATGTAAGGTAATGCTTATTTTTCTTGGCTGAAGCTGCTCCCTATTGAGGTAGCAGCTTTGCTGGCTGAAAGAGAGGCAAAGTGCACAAACAAACAGAATAGGTGTTGACACACATGCCTGGCACACTGCTGGGGGTTCAGAGGACAGGTTACTTGGCTGGCACTGGTGCTGCTGGTTGACAATGTGCTGGTGTGACCACGCTGTAAGTGAGGTGTGCACCAAAGTCTGCTCCAAATTCCAACAGCCAATGCTGTAACTGGAAGCTCTGGCAGGTCTCTGAAGTCTGAACTTCACTTTTGGTGGCAGTGGGCAGCCCTTGCCCTCCCCTTAGGACTGCTAAAGGTGGTCCTTTCCCCAGTGCTGGTGTGTGTGTGAGGAGCTTTGTGGTGACCTGGGCAAGGGAAGTGAGCAGCTGAAGAATAATGACCTGAGAGCAAAAAAACCTCACAGGGTTATTTTTAGCTCTGGGTGTGATTCACCATGTGGCCTGTGTATGGCTGAATCAGCCCAGCTGAGGATGTGATTCAGGGAGAGAGGAGAGGGATGGATGATGGGGATGGTGTGAGGCTGCTGAAGTTCACCTGGCCCCTTCTCGAAGTCCTAGTCCAATAGACCCTCTTAGCTGGAGCTGAGATATGCTTGGATCTCGGCAGCAAGGCTGGTGTGAGAAATCTCCCCAGTCAGAGTAAGGCAGAAAGTGTGATTTAAACTAATCCAGACAGCTGCAGCCATCTCCAGGCTGGGCAGCAGAGCAACCTAGTGAGAACTAACTCTGTGTCCAGGCAGGGCCTGGTGCTGGAGGGTGGAGAGCCATCATCTGAGCAGACACAAATTGGGCAACTTCATGGGTCAGGCAGGAGCCAGATGGGAACCAGCAGCAGGAAAAAACCGGTTTGGATGGGGTAGTTTGGCTGGGTAAAATGGCCCTGTGGCCAGAGAAGGAGAAGAGAAGAGAACAACTCTCAGGGTCCTGCTAGCCAAACCCTGTTTCCCTGTGGAGACCATGGATACCTCTGCTTGCAGCATAGGGGACAGTGATGAGGAGTGGGTATAAAGAAAATTCAGGCAGGGTGCTCAGACTGTGTTGTGAGAGGGGCTGTGACAAAAAGTGCCTCTCTGTCCTCAAGCAAATCTTGTTCTTTGCTCTAAAAATGTATTCAGCATCAGCTCTGCACTGACCCTGTGTCTGGGGGGTTAGGTTAGATAATAGGAAAAGGTTCTTCCCCCAGAGGTGTTTGGGCACTGAACAGCTCCCCAGGGCAGTGGTCACAGCCCCAAGCCTGACAGAGCACAAGGAGTGTTTGGACAATGCTCTCAGGGTCATGTGTGATTCCAGGAGTTGTCCTGTGCAGGGCAGGAATTGGACTCAATGATCCTTGTGGGTCCCTTCCAGCTCAGGATATTTTATGATTCTGTGATTCTAACTTCTTTCCTTTAAACACCCTCCAGGATATTATGTGGAGTTTCTCCATCTCCTCTTAACCTTCAGACCCCCACACTAAATTAAGACACTGCTTTGGCAAAACATATTTTCAAGTGCCCTGGGGTTAGTTCAGTGTTTTTTGGAGGTTTTCCTTGCTTCTCCCTTACAAAGCTCAGGTGCTGAGGCTAGTCCAGGTGCCTGATGAAAGCTGAGGGTCTCCCTTTGTGCCTGCAGCATTTTCTGCTCCACTCTGTTTCTCACTGTGAGATTTCCGTGTGTAACAGCATTACTGGGGCTTTGGCTTTGTTGAAACAGTTGCAGCAAATTAAACTTTCTCCGGGGCCATAAGAGCATGTGTGTGCTTGGAGCGAGCTCGGGATCTGCCACCCTCTCGGGCTGCTTTCCAGCCCCTTGGAGCTTGCAGTTGTTGGACTGATTCCCTGAAGGATTCATTTACCTCTGCTTACAGCTCAGCCACTCATTTCCCTCAGGCTTTCGTGGATGAGGCTGGGCTGCTTTTAGTGCACAGGCTGCTGAGATCAGGGGGGATCCCTCTCCCACCTATGTTTTCTTGCACCTCTTATGTCAGCTGAACACCCTTTCAGCTGCCACGTGAGTGGTGCAGACAGGACCCTCAGAGAGGGATTGACATGCAGTGATTCTGGGGAGAATCATGCATAAAATGCAGCTGATCTGGCTGGCTTTTGCAGAGAGCCTGGAAATATCATGGAGCAGCTCTGGAGTGTGCTGCAACCCCCACCTGTAACAGGCTGAGCTCTGCTTTGGGATGAGGCTTCACAAAAACCAAACAGCCCATTCCTCATAGAAGATGTGACTTTATGCTTTAATTACATACCCTTCCCCTCCCACGAGCACAGCATCATCCAGATTCCCCCAAGGACTTTCTACAAGCCCTTCCAAGGAGGGAAGGATCAGTGAGGCAAAGTTTGCTGAAAGTACCACACATATTTTGAAGTGTTTCCATCTTGCACCGATACCCATCTGTGTATTTCTGTGTAAGCATCTTCAATTCGAAGCTCTGCTTTAATTACATACCCTTCCCCTCCCACGAGCACAGCATCATCCAGATTCCCCCAAGGACTTTCTACAAGCCCTTCCAAGGAGGGAAGGATCAGTGAGGCAAAGTTTGCTGAAAGTACCACACATATTTTGAAGTGTTTCCATCTTGCACCGATACCCATCTGTGTATTTCTGTGTAAGCATCTTCAATTCGAAGCTCTGATGTGCTATGTCCTAGA
>NW_008688464.1:56418-62545 GCF_000695815.1 Acanthisitta chloris | reverse complement strand
ACGCTCCTAGATATGCATGTTAATGATAGGCTGACTCCCAAATTCCTGCAGTAGGGGTAACCTGGGGGTAGAAAGGAGTTATACCCAAGTACTGTTGGTACAGGGCACTAAGCTGCTCTTCCCATCTGGGCAGGACACACTAATGCAAAAAAACCCCACTTCCTTTGGTGTAATTTCCCCCCAATATGATCTTTTCAAAGAACACCTGCCTTCATTATTTTTTAATCAGGATTCTATTTTACTAATTCCAGGTGACCAATGTGCATGAGAGGGGTTTCCTATAAAAAGGAAATACCTGATATCCTAATGTGTCATGTGTAGGTGGCTGAGATTTGCTAATCCCCACTGCCCAGGCTGCTCCATGCTCCAGCTCCTTCCCTCCCAGCCTTACACAAGAGCAGCAGGCACAAAGTAGGAATTAAGGATCAACACCTTTGGTGTTCACTTCCTCTGGGAAAGCACTGCCAATATCCCAAAGGTCCAGCAATATGTGTAAAAATGTTCAGAATAAATCCATTTCCTACCAAGTATCACAGACCACAGCCTGGATCTTTGAGGGTATTTAGGGCTCTGAGTGCTCTGGATTGGATCTGGGTCCATGTTTCTGACCCATGTCTCTTTAATTAAGAAAAAACAAACCTTAATAGTAACTAGTTTTAAAAGTGAAA
Source organism: Acanthisitta chloris (assembly GCF_000695815.1). Lineage (NCBI taxonomy): Eukaryota > Metazoa > Chordata > Aves > Passeriformes > Acanthisittidae > Acanthisitta > Acanthisitta chloris. Next base: position 61,877 of record NW_008688464.1, on the reverse strand, counting down.
TTAATTTTGATGCAACACATGGTCTCTACAATACCTGCATCCCTCTCACTGCTCCTACATGGATTATCAATGCTACACAGGCACCACACAGACTTTCTGGATCTGAGCATCTGTCAGAAGCTGTTTGTCATTAGTTGTGTGTTCCTGATGCTGTCTGCCCTCTGCTAAGCCTAAAGGGTTTCAGGGATGGTTTAACATGTCACTTGTTCTGAGCTGTGTCAGGAGAATGTGGAGCACAGTGCAGGATGAGCCAGGGTGCTCACTTTGAGAAGGCTGGAGCTAAGAGCTTGGGGTGGCCTCAGTGCATCCAGGATGCTTGTACAGGTATCTCTCAGGAACAATCAGCCTTTACCAACTTCCTAGTTATGGGTGTTTTCCTTTGTTTTGTCTGCCCACCACTAATTTCAGAAATGGATTGTTTATAAACAACATTTGTGTCCCAGTTTCGCTCAGGAGATGTAGTTTGAGCAGCTGATATGGTCCTTGCTGGGCTGTAAGGTGGTCAGGAGTTGGTTGTGGGCATTCCTTCACACCTTGTCCCAGATGGGAGAAGTCTGGCAGCTGGGACAGAGATGGATATGTATTTAGGACCACAAGGAGAGCTCTGTCCCATAGCACTTTGTAGCAATTTTGTTTACCTCAGTGTGCACTGGACCCTCTAGAAGAGGGGGAACTACAACCTGCTCTGAGTGTAAGCTGGGATTTCACTGAGCAGATCTGCTCAAGGCTTTAAACAGCAAAGCACATCTTTGTACCTGCGTGTTTGTCTGCAAGACACGAGTTGAAATCCCTGGGTGATTCATGGGCTTGTCCTGAGCATCAGTGACTTCTCCAGCACAGAGATGATGATTCCCAGTGGTTCTTCTCAGACTCACCTTATTAGTCCTGTCCCAGCGTTTGCCTTTCCTGCTGTTGTTGGTGTTATTAATAAATAACCTGCAAAACCCTGGGAGGCAAACCAATATTTTGGTGGAGCTGGGCTGAGAAACCTTTCTTTATTTCCATGGTAACTACTTCCACTGTTTTGGGAAGTGCATTTTCCAGGCAGCAGATCTGCCGACCTCGCTGTGCCAGGGGGAAGGATGACAGGGCAGGTGGAGATAACGCCTGGAGAGGGATGGTGTCGATGCCCTGCGATGTCCTCGGGGTTTTCGGAGGTGATGTCCCCGTCTGCCCCTGCCGCACATGGTCCCGTGCTCTGCAGGGACACGGAGCCAGCCCGGGAGGTGGTGCCGCCTGGCACCGGTCGCCTCCCTGCGAACGCCTCCGGCTGCTCTGCATCAGAGCTGGCAGCTGGGAATTCTCTGCCGTGGAAGGCTTTTGCTAACAGTTTAAGCAGAAATGATGCTGCGCGGGTGGTCGTGCCCTGCAGCGCAGAGCGCTGAGCTGCTGGCACACACAGCTCTCCAGCTGAGCCTCGGGCAGAGGATGCTGCTCCTGTCCTCTCCTGCTGTAGCCTCTTAGCTGGGAACGTCCCTAACCGTGTTCTGTGCCTTCCCTCAGCCTCACCAAAGTGTATTAGTTTACATGAGCTTCCTCTGCAGTTTGCTGGCAAATGAAGCGAAGCCACCAGGGTCGACCTGGAAGTCTCCAAACTGGGAGTGAGAAATAATAAAGCTGGTGGAGTGAGACTGTAAGTGAAGCTGGATGTGGGAGGGAGTGGAGATGCAAAGCAAGAGCATCTTTCTACCAAGAGCAGCACTGCTACTCTGTCTGCTGCTCTGCACATTGGGTCACTGTCAAATCTGAGGGGAAAATGAGGAATTTGCTTTTTCGACCATCACGATGCTTCCCTTGATTGCTCATCCGTTCCATTCCCCTCCCTGTCTCCAGGGTAATTCCCTGTTGGTTGGGTGGAAATTCATCCCATCCAGACCTTCTTTCACCCCAACCCTCAAGCCAGGGGAGCCCCCCCAAGCTCAGGTACCTCAAAGAGTGAGTTTTTGGTGAGGTCCCTGCAGCCTTGTGGTGCAGCCTCTGTGTCTGTGCCTGACCTTTTCCAGCCTCAGCTGCTTCACACTGAGTTACAAATCACTGTTAGAGTGGAAGGACTCGGGGTTAAAGGCTTTGAAGTACATCAGTGCAGTATTTGGCTGTAATTAGACAAAGTGCTGCCTTTCCTCTGCCCTGTGGGAGCCAGACAGGTGAAGAGGGTATGGACTGTGGTGCCAGGGCACCCATCCTGCTGTTTCCCTGGTATTTCTGACCTTTACATGGGAAAGCTGAAGAAATAGGGGATCTCTAAGTTTGTAGGTCCCTGATAAATGTAGGGGAAAAGCAGATTGGCTTGATAAAATCAAACCAGATTTTTTTGCCCAGCTAAAATAGAAAAAGAATAAATTAGTCTTTATCAAATCAAATGTTTCATTTGACCTGAAACAAGGTTTTTCCTTACTTTGAATCATAATTTACCTTTCCATTAAAGGCTTTTTAAATTCAACTTCATCATAAATCACAATTTAATTTAGAAATAAGCAATTTAATTTTTAAAGAGGCTCTCAGAACTTTCAGATCTGATTGTCAGAAACCTTGTCACAAGGGAGGGTTTTGTGTTCTCAGATGGACAGATTGCTGTGATCATCTATTAACTTCCTCTGTAACAGAGTCTGTGAGTTTTTCACTTCCGTGTTTGTAGCTCTGCCCAAAGCAGTAAAGAGATTTGGTGCTGGATCTGATTTTGATCCCACAACCAGGGAGTGTACAAGTTCAAGGCTCTTATCCCTGCTTCATAGGGACCACTGGGGACCTACAACAGACCTGAGTCCAGGTGCAGTGCACACACCAACAGCTGCATGATGCCTCTAATAATGTGTAAGTGAAAATTTTCTGCTTTTGCTAACAAGAAAGGTGGGAGTCACAAGGCTGTGACAGAGACTGGTGACTTGCCAAATTGCACACAACCTTTTGGAACAAGTGACTCCATAGAAGTATCCCAGGCCAAAATGTTCAAAGGCAGGTTGGACAGGGCTTTGAGCAACCTGGTCTAGTGGAAGGTGTCCTTGCCCATGGCAGTGGGGTTGGTCTTTAAGGTCACTTCCAACTCAAACCAGTCTATGATTCTATAAACAAATTCACAAAAGACACTTTGGGCTGTAGTCTGCATTTAATCTGGGCTTGGTATCTGTTGCTACCCCAGTCCTTTTGTAGCAGGAGAGCCCTAAACTTAACATTCAGGTGGCCTGTTTTCATAAAGATGATGGTGCTGATTAAGAGTATGAGGAATAACCTCATCAAGTGTTTCTGTGCATGTACCTGTACAATGTCACCTTTGCAGCAACTGAGAATTTTTTGCCTACCTGCTAAAGGAGCAGTTTCCCCCCCTGGGATGGTTCTCTCGGGGTCTCCAGCTCTTTCACAGGAAGCTTTAAATAAATGACTGTAAATAAGTAAGATTTACATCAGCAGGGTTGAGATAGGGATGTTATCTTCCCTTCTCCCCTGCAAGTTGCAGTCTCTGCTCTCATTTTGAGGCATCAGCCTGCTAGGAACACTGTGCCTGCCTGTGGTGTTCTGCCAAGCCACAGTGGGCAAGGGACAGTCACCAAAAGACAGAGGATGGACTTTGACACAGCATTTGATCTGCACGTGATGCCTTCTGCTTTCATGGGGAAAATCTGTCTGTTATAATTTCCTGCCAGTGGGTAAACTGTGCTTGTCAAATCTCGTTAGGAAAAAGACTGTTCCTGGGAGCTGGGTTTGCTGTAGCTGTGCATCTGTCTCCCCAAAGGAAGCTCACAGCCCTCGCTGAGCGTTGTCACTTGTACTTCAATTTCCAGGTCATACCCAACAAATTGCTCCTCATTCATAAAAGGTGAATACGATGATCCCACAGGCAGTAAGCCTTGGATGTAGGATGGTGTTATTTCACTACACTCACATTACTCTCAGCCAAGGTCAGGGCTGCAGATAGTTTATAGCTCAGGAGAAGCTGCAGAAGATCAAGGCTCTTTAGAAGGGACAGCAAGGACTTTACCTCTCTCTCCTCCCCCATGTTCCTAAAACTGTCTGCTGGGAATCCAGGGAGGAGCTGTCCTGGTTAATGTCAGCTGTGGAGAATTGAGGAATCATTGAGAAAATCAGCAAAAATGTTAATGCTTGAAATTCCCTGTTAATTAAGTTATTTGTAGCTGATAGAACTGGTAAGATCCTAGAAAGCAGCTACCCTAATGTTTTGTGAAGTTAACCATACAGGAGCTGGTGTTTACAAACATAATCCACCCAATCCTTCCCATCCCCTCTGCCTCCTGCCAGCGGGAAACCTTCACACCTCCTTCTGTAGAAGAGAGTTTCCCTTTGGCCACTTCCATGTGACAGATGGTATCTTAAACTGTCCAGAAAAGGTGATTGGAAAGTAAATTGAAACCATCTCGTCCTGCTCTCCATAGCACTGTCAGGATTCCTACAAGTCATAGTAACAACCCACACCGTTGGCATCTTCTCTCCATCTGCATAGGCCAAGATAACATCCTTTTGTCAGCCCAGTATCAACTTTCCAGGTTTCCTCCATTAATTGTTATAATTAATGCTTATTTTATTCAAAGTGTCAAATTGCTTCCCGATGAAGCAGAGGAGAAGCACTTCACTCTAGGAAACACGACAGCGTATTTAATTGGTATTGAGTTACAGCCGCCACTAATGGATTTTAAAAATACAATAATCAAAAGGAAATCGGCATAAACTGACATGGAGATAAAATGTTCTGACATATCTGGTGACCTGCCCTGATGTGCTGTACTGCTGTGACTGTGTCAGGCAATAACACAGAAACAAACTTCATCATTCTTAAGCGAAATAACCACAAAGCAATAATAATAATAATAATAATAATTTTGGAAAGAAATTCAGTAGTTTTTCTGTTTTCAGCTGTCAAAAGCTGTTTTAATTCTTGTGTTGACACCAGCAGCCCAGCAGAAGTTGTTCCGTGTTTCTACTCTTGTGCTTCACATTAGACCCTCTCCCTGTCACACTTGGTATGGTGATTCCTTGATGGGTTGTGTAATCCCTGTTTTCTGTGGCACAGCCTGGCAGGGTTTGCTGCTGCATTGCTCAGGGGACTGTCCCTTCCTTCGAAGGCGTGGGAAGGGATGGTTGCTCTCAGGAGCACTGACCTCCAGCACATTGTGCACAACCTGATGCAAAGCTTGGAGGAAGGCAAGTAAGACAATTCTTCTGACCAATTTTCTGCCATCCATTAACTTGGCAAATGCCAGGTGGGGTTTGTTCTAGTGGTAAAAGCAGAAACGAGAAAGAAAATCCTCTTGCTGTTTGTGTGCTGGTGTGTCCTGGAGATTTTCTTTTCCAAGGCTGCAATTGTTGTCCCAGATTTAATGTTTTTAATCACTTACATTGCTAACCTGATGGGGGGATAAAATAATAATATGGTTTTACTACTTTGTTTCATCTTAGCCAATGTCACCAACTCCCTGTGCATAGGATGTCGTTGGTTTGATTTATCAGAG
>NW_008688464.1:41603-56407 GCF_000695815.1 Acanthisitta chloris | reverse complement strand
CTGAGTCAGGGTGTTATTCCCATTGTGGAAAGAGCTGGCAGCACCCCAGGCTGTATTGTCTTTAAACCCATGTGCTTTCTTTGCCATAGGAAGCAGTGGCAATGCTGTTTAAAGCCCCTTTTGCTCCTGTGCCACAGTCAAAGCATGAGGGTTACCTTCACCTTTTGCTTGCCCAGCTCATCCAAATGCATCAACTCATGGAAAGGTCCTGGGAATCAGGTGCTACAGAGCAAACCCTTTTTTACCCCCAACATGTCTGTGCTGGGAGCTGAGCCAGCCAAATGCTTGCAGGGAGGGCATTAGAGGGTGCTGACCCCCAAAAGTGGCTGAGGTGGGTGCACCTCCCATCTTGTGGTGCACTGAAAAACCCATGGTGTGGAAACTTCAACTCTACCGTTTAACCAGCCACTAATTTCTTCTCCTTTCTTAGCCTTCTCCAGGCTCTTATTGCAATTCTCTTTGGTGGGTTAACCATCACCCAACATGGTTTTATGAACCTGGTCAGTTTCCCTCCCAAACCATAAACCTATTGTATGTTCTGATGGGGGATAAACCTGGTAAATGAATTGTTTTGTCACACAAGCCACATCCTTTCAGCAGGCACTGTCATTCTCCTGTGATAGCCTTTGCTGCAGTTCGGCTCATGCTTGAATTCTTTGCTGAATATGATGGACTTAAACATGTGCTAAGTGCTTTGCTGAACTGGGTCTTTCTCCTGATTTATGCCAGGATAGATTAAAATAGAATCAGCCCCTTAAGTGGTCTGTGCCACGTGTTGTCATCGCACCGAGACACTGCGTCTGCGCTTGTGTTTTAATTAAAGGTTCCACCTATTTACATGGAGTCAATCAATCTCAGCACAAAAAAAAAACCCTCTTTGCAGTTGATTAGCACCGTAGTGCAGACAAATGGCATTAAGCACAAATGGCTTTTTGGAGAAGTAATTCATCTGTGTGGAAATGAAAAATACAATTATTTTAACCGGTGCCGTCACGTAATCAATCACGCCCAGCTCAGTGCCAGGCACGCTGTGTGCCCCCCCTGTGTGCAGGATGTGCTGCCTTTTCTGGCTCTGAGTGTGATGCTGGTGTTCCCAGTGATGGGAAGGGACCTAGTTGCCTCCTCTAAACCACCACCTGGCTCTACCTGGGCTGGTATTTGGAGCTGGGCTCGAGGCCCTGCACTGGTGTTAATTACAGGTAGAGCAGAAATGAGCAGAACATGGCTTTGCTGATAGATTTTTAGTGGGCTCAAGGCTAATGGGTGTTTTAATGGGAAAATGCAGCATTCCAGCCTGTTGGAACAGCAATCAGGGAGTCTATGGGCCATCATTAATATACTCCTGGTGATTAAAATCATTCTTCCCTCAGACCGGCGTCTCTCAACGTACTCAAGGCGTTTATTAGTGGTCCATTATATGCCCACTTCTATCTTACTGCTTAATTTGAACACTAATTAACATCATCATGCCTTCTAAAGCACGAATGGCACTTGGTAGGATTTCATTATCTCCAGGCTCTGTCTGCAAGCAGCGAAAGCTGAGCCTCACCTGAAAAACCACCTCTGTGGGCTCCCAGGGCTGGCAACAGGAGGGCTCTGCCTCCCTGTCCCATCTCCCAGGTCTCACAGTTAGGGGGGAAGTTGGTGGGAAGCAAACCAATGACTTCATTTCCCGAAGCACTGGGGCAGTAGCCAGCAGGACTGCTTAGATGTCTAAACACTCGCTTAATTATCTGGCTGAACTGGGGCCCAGGGCTTGGGTTTGCTGCTGCTGCTGCGAACTCTGCTCGCTCTCACCAGCTAGCCTGGAGCAGGGGGAAGGCAGAGCCAACCCAAAATGGAAAGAATTACTGGTTCCAGCTCTCCCCTGTGCATTGCGCTGCCTTCTCAGGAAGGATAGAGTTCAATCAGCCTTTGAAAGTCAGTGAGGGTTTTTTTTCTCTCCCCCCTAAATGTCTTAAAATAAATCTCCTCTGTTGCAGTTCAAGCCCTACCTCCTTCCCAGCAGTAGGGAAAATGAACACCAACCCTTTCTGAAGCAGTCTTTTATGGATTTGGGGACTTTTATCAGCTCTTCCCAAGGCTTTTCTTCTCTCTAAACTGAATTATGTTCATTTCTTCTGCACATCCCCATGGGGCAAGAACTGTGCTCTATCTCCTTCTTCCACTCCATCTCAGCTCCTCCAGCTCCTTCCCACCTGGGCACTGTAAGGTCCCTACTGGTGTCACCCCTGGCAGTAGTTCCTACTGGGATATTGGCTTTTTTCCCCCATCCCAAAACAGGACTTTTCTGTCTCACATTATAATTCCCAGCTCCTCTTCTACAGAGCTGCTGCCTAAGCACTCATTTTGCATCTTGTATTTTTACAGCTAATTATTCTTAGTTAAGTGCTGTAGCTTCTCAGGCTGCTGGACTGCTGCCTGCTTTTTTTTGTGCTGCTTCTCCACTTCTCCTACTGAACTCTTAGTGATACTTGAGCCTTTCTATAGTCTAATAACTTCTATTATTAGTCTTTCGAAACAGCAATAGAGAAAACACCCATTTTGACAGTCCCCAATAGTTTGAATATTGAATATGAGAAAAAAACCTTTCTAATGGGTAGGGGATACTCTGCTCCCTCCTGCTTCTAGCCTTTGCAGGAGTTAGTTTGCCTTCTCAGAACAGCATTTGTCGCCACCTCCTTGGCATTGCTCTGGGAGAGGCAGGAGGGGCTGTGTGAGTGGGGGTCCCTCCGTGCCCCAGACTGTGGCTTTGCAGAGAGCTAAACTGACAGCACCACAGGGACTGAGCCAGCCCTCACAGCATTAATTCTTAACGAGAATCTGAGTTGAAATCAGCTTAGCGAGGAAGCAGCTAGGCAAAGGTTCGGGATGCTGTTTTCCCCTTTGGGATTGCTCTTCTTTGGCCTTTTGGCTTAGACCGAGTGTAGTATTAGTTTAATATCTGATCCATCCTCTGTCAGGAGACTGTCAGTGCTTTTGCAAGGGATTTGACACCGTATCTATTTCTTTTGCTGCCAGCTCCTTATGATCCTGCTCTGTCATGATCTGGGAGGGGGGTTAGCCTTCAGAGCTGATGCACAGATTGGTGTGGTGAAGCAGCAGCAAAAAATTAAGTCCAATTTCTCAGCAAAGATAAGCACTAACATGAGCGGGGAAAGCAAGTTGTGCCTCAGCAGGAGGCACAGAGCTTCCTCTGGAACGGCAGAGACAGACAAGGTGTTGGGATGAATAAAAACTGGGTGCCAGGGAGAGGCTGTCAGTGACATTACTACCTGTCACACGTGTGTAAAGTCATCAAGCAGCGGGTGGGCGGCCGTGACAGCCCTGGGAGAGACATCTCCATTAGTGCTCGGGTGGTGAGGGCAGGCAGGCTGTTCCACTTAAGGTGGAAAATGATATATTCAGCAATGGGAGTAATTTGATTTGGCTGAGCTTCACAGTGTTTTGGAATCTGATGTGAGTCTTCCTACTATTGGATACTGCCCCAGATTCCCAGTGCTGCAGCATATTGCATCTCCCTTTCGGGCTGTGTGGAGTAAATGAGCTTCTGAGCCTGATGGTAAGGATTTTGTATCCAGATGGGCAACTTCTCTCCTCTTCTGTTAGAAACTGGATTGCAAGATTGCAAGGAAATATAGCAAGCAGGATATTCCTTCACCATCTGACTTAGAAAAGCAGGCAGTGATTGCATCCAGAGGCTCTTTTTTCTGTCCCAAAAGCCTTCTGCCCATCTCAAATTAAACCTGCTTTCCAGAAATAACCTTGCCCAACCCTGGAAGGGTTTCCAGGAGCAGTTTTTTTTAATCTAGAGTTATTGAGGTGCAACTCCTGCAGCAGGGAGATGTGGATATGATGGAATACACTGGCTCCCTCACATCTGGGACTGAGCCTAAGACCTGAAAAGCATCAATTTAGGGAGGTGAAGATCTAACTAGAGCCACTGCGAGCACTTGGAGGAAGAGGAGGCTGTGCATGCTGGAGAGGAGGAAGGAGTGCTGTGCATACCAGCTTAAAATGCATTCCCACATGCTGTGTGTGCCAGCAGCTGGATGCTGCCTAGCTGCAGCCACCTTGTTAAACTGCTTTCCTTCCCCTGCTGAAACCAGGACTGAGGGTTTGTGCAGGCTTAATGGCTCGTGTCAGCATGGTGCTTTGTGCTGGGCTGGGTGAGAGCTCAGAGGCAGTGGTGAGGCTGGTTGCAGAGAGAGGCTGTCCTCTCCTGGAGCCACCTGGGAATGGCTGAGCCATGGGGGAACCTTGGGCTGCAGTGGGGTGCCAACCACCATGCAGCAAAACCCACCACAGAATGTGGTGAGGGCACACACCAGCTGCTTGCTCCCAGGAATCCACCCACACCACCAGTAACACCCTCGCGTTTTGTGCCAGCTTTTAATTGCATGAAGTTAATTATAGGGATTTTCTGGATGTAACAAGGGCTGTGAGCATCTCCCCTGGAGCTGGGGGTGTACAGCCCCCTGTGCAGCCAGGGGAGCTCAGCTCAGGGAGAGTGGGTGGCTGCAGCCCAGCTGTGCTGTCACTTGGCTGGATGTGCTGTGTGGCCCTGAGATGAACTGATTAGAAAATTATTCTCTTGTCTAACATCTGTGTGTGTTTTTCTACACCACAAAACCATCAATGGGCTCTATCCACTCCCAGTGGTACCTGCCATCAGTGCTCTGCTCATGCTGCTATAGCCATTCTCCCTGTGAACTGTGCTTTGTGCTGATTTACAAGGGAGTCAACTCTCCTGGATCAAGGATGGTTGGAATGGGAGATGAGAAGCTGGTGGGTGGATGTGTCAGGCCCCTGGGAGAGCCTTTCTCTCTCCCTTCCCACCTGCATGTACACACAGGTGGAAGTGGTGCTGGAAAGCTGTGCCTGGCTAACAGCACTAGTTTCTGCTGTGTCACCAGAGATGAGCACATCAGTGGGTTTCAGGCAGTTTTAGCAGTACCTTAGCTACTAAAGATCCACAGATTGTTACTGTTGGCCCTGTGGCTTGCAGTTGAGCTGACAGTTTGGGATTTGAAGCTGTTGAATTCCTCCCTGTTCCCTGCAGTGTTTCTCTCTGCCACCACTTGACCTGCAAGTCCCTGCAGTAATAAGGTCAGCACACGGAGCAGCACTGCCTTCTTCCCACCAGCCCTCCCTTCTTGGGTGTCCCTAGAGCTTTCACTGTTTATTCCTGCCATTTTCCCACTTTGCACTGTTTAAAAACAAGCAAGCAAGAGCTCCCTGGAGCCAACCACTCATTTGCTGGCAAGGACTGCCTGTTAATCAATTAAAGCTCTGTGAATGTATTTGCAGCAGGGTGGATGATTAAGATGCTTTCTGTCTCTAATGCATGCCTGTGGGAGGCTTGCCTGCATGTGAAGGGCAGGTGTGTTGGCCTGGAGGACCTGCAATTCTGCTATTATAGGGCTTGGTATAAAGAAGTCAGCTGTTAAGGACTGTGAGGGAAGGGGAAGAGATTTGGCAAACACCATTCTTTGCCTAACAGATGTTATTACCTGAGCCCATTCTCCAGGGCAGGATTTGCTGATCTGCTCTGAAAGTGGCTCTGGGGGAGCATCACCCCCAGGGATCATCTCCTGCAGTAGAGGTGACTCATAGGGGCAGGGAAGGAAAAGGGCTGATGTGGAGAATATTCAGGAAAATGGACAGGAAAGGTACTGCTGAAGGCAGCACTGAAACAGCATCAGAAGTGTGTTTGTACCCAGGCAAAAACTCATCAGGGCCACTAAACTGAGGTTCACGCTTGTGATTTTGCACTCTGCAGTGACAGCAAACCTCAGCTGTGGGAACCTGTCAGCCCTTCTAAGCATTGCTTTAAGTTCCACCACTGATCTTCATTTCCAGGCATGAATTTGGTTCATTTCAGAGCCTTAAGCAGGGGAATCAAAAGGGACACAACTCACCCCACGCTCAGCCAACTGAGAGGTGCTGGGACTGGGGAAGTGTATGCAGTACCATTGTTAGCTCTGAGTGTCATTTTGAGGGGGATTGCATTGAATTAATGAGAGATTAATTTTCTTAACATTGATGTGCCATAAACTGTAGTGCAGTCCTTGTAAAATGAAAATTGCCTTCATGTTTATCGTTTTGGAAGTCACATATCCAACCCCTGACCTGGCCACTGCTCCAAAATCCATCCCTGTAGTAAGTCAAGCCAAAGAAGTCTCTGCACTGGCACAATTTACTGAAATGTGATTTAATAGAAGATTATTAGTGTTTTAAAGGGCTGAGAGTGATTGGCTCAGGTTTGATAGTTGGTCAGGGCTGGGCCAAGAGCAAGACCCAAATCTGGTCTCTGGTCAAGAGCCCTGGTTGGGAAGGTCTTAAAGGTCTTTTCCAACCTGAAGGATTCCATGACTTTGCAGCATGGTGGTTGGGGTACGAAGTTGTTTTGTGTGTGGAAATGGTGGGGTAGAAAGAAAATTGTCTGGGGAGAAGTAGCAAAATTTTGGAGATGGAAACCGAGGCACCCACACTGGAGATGTTCAGTGCAAACTCAGCGTGGCTGGTTGTGCTGGTGTGGGGAGATGAGTGACCATGGAGAAGGGTCTAGAGGGGTAGATGTGATCAGAGACAGCACTGAAACAGGCACATGGTTTCTTTAGATGTTGTAACACAAACCCCCCAGCCTGACCATGCACTGGGAATGCTCAAAGAGAGCCAATTACTGATGAAAAAAATTTATTTACTCTTTTAATAACAAGGTTTCAGGCTATCACTGAGTCCATAAAATAAACTAAAAGTGTGGTGGCCTGAGCAGAGCCCTGCCCTACAGCTACCACCAGAGAGCATCCTTGTATACTTTTTCTCTGGAAAAAACAGCACCGAGCTGGGAAATAACCCATTTTTCAGCAGCCTGTCTCTTTTTAAGTGCTTCCCAGTCAGTTAAAGATACAATAATTGAAAGTTGTCTATCAATCATGTTAGCAGACAAAACAACATTGTTTCTCTTCTCTTTTTCTCCAAAGTACTATAGCTTGATCGGCTTAACAATGCGAACAAAGGCATCAAGTCAAAAATCCCACTTAAATGTTTTCGGGTATAAAAGCACATCATCCTTGGGGAGGGAAGGTACAAAATTCATTGTTTAGAAGCGTTCTAGGGGAATGCTCAGAAAGGGAAAAAAAAAGTACAGAGAATAGGCTACATACCCACAAAATATCTTTTGGGATGAATTAAAAGAACCTGCCAAGAAATTTGCATGTCTGCACATCTGTGGCCCCTTCATCCAGAGCTGCTGATGTATGTGGCCAGTGAAACAGGTCTGAGGATCAAGCTTTGACTCCTTTTGGTGCTTTCTTGGAGTATAACAGCATGCTAGAGATGGGTTTGCACTTTAAGTCCGTGTGGATGCAGGGGCTGGAGGACAGGGATGGGCTGTGGCTCTAAAATGCTGCATAAATGATGTTCTTATTTCCCCTCTTGCCATCCTGGTTTTGCCCAGCACATAGGCTCCCCAGAGGAGTCCTCACTTCAGAGCTTCTCCCCATCTTTTAGGTGCAATTTGCATTTCTCATATATACCTTTTTCTCCAGAGATCCTTGACTGGGCCATGGCAGGTGTCTATGAGGTGGGTGACACTCTGGAGAGCTGGGGCAGGGGTGGCTCATGGGCTGCTCTGATGGTCCACAAGCATCTTTGCTTTGCAGGGAACAGCTTCCCTTGTTTAAGGTTTAAGTGTAAGGTCCTACACCTGGGTCAGGGCAATCTCAGTCACACCTCTAGGTGCTTTTTCAGGACAGGTTCTGCACTGCTGCTTGCTTTGTTTGCTTTCACAGCAGTGTTGCACTGGGTTTGTGCTTTTATGTATACATTTATACAAACTGATTTATCAGAGGATGCTGGAACAGGTCTAAGGTTAGTCCACGGAAGAGCAGAAGACAAATCTCTCAATGCAAATCGTTTCCCTTTCTCAGTCAGTTGGGGAAAATGGAAATAAATAAGCAGCAAGAGGCACCAGCACTTTTTATAATCACTTGAGCAACAGCAGGACCAGCTCTCTGTGAGTCACAGCAGCACTGCTGCTTCCTTCACTGCCATCATTGCTCCCCTTTGCAGACATTAACCAGTGGTTTTAGGGAGGTTTAAAATTAGTGGTCTGTTAGTTACTGTGTGTTTCCCTCTCTGTGCAGTCTGCTGGGAATACCACAGCCTTTATAGCTCATAGACACTGTCCCCAAGATGACTTTTAGCTCTGGATGATTACAATTCAGTTAACTAAAAAGCAGACATTAAGGAAAATGTGGTCATTGCATCCTGGTACCTCATACCTGTGATGTTTGCCACCTCCTCTGGGTGTTGTTTAAGTTCAGTTTGGATTGTAATGAATACTTTGCAGGGAGGGAGAAGTCTCTGAGCAGCCTTTTGTCTGGTGTGGTCCATGCTATGAAAATGCTTTGGTTAGGCTGAAACCAGGGTTTTCCTTCAGCTAAAGTCTTTGAACTGTGAAGACATGGTCTACCACAGACCAAATGTGTTTTCAGAAGCTCTCATCATGGGTAGAAAGATTCAACCTGTGGTTGCTATATTTTAGTTTTCTTTGTCCTCCTTACAGAAGTTTTCTTTTCAGATGGTTTTGTGAGTTAATTCCAGTCCTGTTGCAAGAAACTCATACAGTTGTTATTGCTCAGTCACTCTCAGTCTCCTTGTTAGTATAATACAAGGATAGCAAAGTTCATGGAAACTGCCTACACTGGAGGAATGGAACAAGGAGGTATTTCTGAACACTGAGGGTTTTTCAAAGCTTCTTTGTTCAGAGATAGGGAAAACAACCTGTAAAACTTCATCCTGACAAAGGGAGCTGCAGATTTAAGGCTATTGAAAAGAGTCATCTCTCCAGATGTAGGTTGGCATGTGGGTTCACAATTGCAAATAAGAGTTATGATTCATCCCAGCACACTGGGGATGGGGGGAGAGAGTCTATATTAGGACAAATGTTGAATGAGGAGGGACAGCTCACAACTGAAGAACATGGAGAATGAGGTCATGTGAGATGAAATGCTTCAGCATTGCCAGGCACATGTTCATTTACTGAAAGAGAAGGAATTTCAAGTGATTTTCATAAGGGGAAATATTCATTTGCTAGCAGACAGGCACCTCAGTTTGTTTTAGGCTCAGAGCAGCATCCTACCAGCCCATCAGGTACCACTCCAGAGCAACCTGTTTCCTCTGCAGCCTCCATGCAACAATGCCTGGAAAAAACTGGTCCTACCCAAGAGGCACTTTATGCCTTATGGTAATTTTCAGAAAAAACAAGTTACAAGACTCCTTAAAAACAGATTGTGAAGTAAATGCAAACCCTTGTGATTCAAGCTGTGCAATATCCTCTAATTGTCTGAAGCACAAGAAGATCTTACTCTGATTTTCACATTTTGCTATAGCTTTAATCTAGAAGGCTGCTGCCTTGCACAGGAATTCTGCTTTAGGGCTAAGATACAGGATGTGCAGAACCATCAGCTTGATCATTTTGGCATTTCTAGGGGTGCAGCACTGTGCTCTCATGATCAGCAAAGTTGGCTCTGTGCTACCCTTTGCCTCTTGTTTGAACTTACAGTCTGAAGGCATCTTCTGTCTTGAATCTCATGAGAGATAAAAGTCTAGAAGAAATCCACACTTCCTTCATGCTCCATCTTCAGAGGACCACCTTGGCATGCCAGCAGCTTAGGCAGGTGGTGCCAGCCAGCTGGGACTTGTGTCACCTGTGGGAATGACCAGTTGGAGTGAGAAGAGGAAAAGCTGCTAGGGAAAAGTTGAGGGATTTCTTCTGGGAGAAGCAACGTAGGTTCTTACTGGTGGTGATGTAGAGCACCTGCCTTGATTTTTCCCTGAGCTCTGGGCAGCCCCTGACTGCAGCCAGCTCCCACCAAGCCATGTTTCTGCCATCCAGACCTCTTCTCCACTGAGCCAGAGGGATTACCAGCTGCTTTGAATACACTCATGCAAAGCAGAGAGTTAAACCCCAAACTTCCATCTGTCCATAATAAAACATCTTCACCGGCTGAATTTGACTAATTTAGTGATTACTGTCAGGAGAGAATGGTCTCTCTGAGTCCTCCAGCTGTTCCACCATGGAAAGCCTCTTGCCTCCCTCTAAGGAGTTGCAATCATTTCCTCTGTGTTTTTTATCTAATTTTATTACAATAATTCAGTGACTCCCTACTGTCCAGCTGTTCTTCAAGCCTCTTGGCCCACATGGCTTATACCAGCCTGCTGGTGATGATGTTGAATCAATCTTCCCAACAGTTTTGCATCTGTCCTCAGCACTTGGAGTTGTTCCAGGAGTTCTCAATATACAGCTGATAATTTTGCAGCACTCCCACAGTGATTCACTAGCCTATGAAACCTCCTCACTGTGCTCCAGTTCCTCACTTCCCAGTCTGGTGGTAGTAATTGAAAATATTGTACAAGTGATATTTCCAGTAAATCAGCAGTAATTTAAACTCTTGGTAGTAATTTACAGCTAAGGTGGGTTTTGCCTGGCATCGCCTCACAGATCAGGACATGGATCTCTCTAAACTCAGATGCAACACTATTTTAAGTCTATCTTCAGCAAAAGCTCATACTTCTGGTGGCAAGGGAAGCTCTATAGTGTGGACAAGAGACCCTGAAATGGTCCTTAATATGTCCTTGGTCCTTGGGGTGGATTAGCCTGGAGAAGAGAGAGCTCTAGGTAGACTTTATTTTGACCTTCCAATACTTAAGAGAGGGACAGATGTCTTGGTAGGGTTTGTTGCAATAGGACAGGGAGTGGTGGTTTTAAACTAAAAGAAGGTAGATTCAGCCTAGATGTAAAGAAGAAATGTTTTACTCTGAGGGTAGTGAGACACTAGCACAGGTTGCCCAGAGAAGCTGTGGCTGCTCCATGTCTGGAAGTGTTCAAGGCCAGGCTGGACAGGGAATGGAGCAACCTGGGCTAGTGGAAGGTGTCCCTGCCCATGGCAGGAGGTGGAATGAGATAATCTTTAAGGTCTTTTCCACTCAAAGCATTCTGTGATCCTATGTCCCCTGAGAGACAGAATAGATCAAGGGTTCCTGGCTTCCTTTCACTGACTTCCTTTTGCTCCCCAGTGTCTCTTCTCCTGGGACCACTTTGTGCAAGCAGAGACAGTTCAAGTGCTCTGTTCAAAATCCCCCCAGCAGTCCATGTTGTCTCCCTTCTCTTTGCTATTTATCAAACCCCAGGGTGGTCCCTGATTTCCTGGGCTGGTTTCATTCAAGTACTTCTCCCCACGCTGTGCCATGCTTCCTGTTGCAGTGTCCTGTTGTGCTTATCCCTCTTTTTCTTCTCTGGGTTTGGGCTCTGCTGTGCAGTGGCACTTGGCAGATATCACACTGAGGAAGCTTCAGCTTTGCTCTCTTTTTTTCTCTCCAAAAATATGGATGAGCAATGCAGCAGCTTCTGCCTTTCTGTGCCTTGATATTCTCTTCCCTTCCAGTTGATAGGAAGAGCCTGGCTATGGCTTTCTGGATGCTGTCCTGTCCCTTAAATCCTCCCAGAGATGCTGAGGCATTGGTCCACACTGTAATCACCGAAGGATTACAACCAGTGTCATTCCATATTAGTGGGATTATTAAGTAAAATTGGCTTATAGGATCCAGCATGCTGGCAGCTTACCCCAGCTGAACAACAGCTGCACAGCCCTTCTGCTGCCTGCCCTGTGCTACCTTCCTGCCACGCTTCCCATTGATTTTAAATTTCACTATTCACTTTTAAAGCACTCCAGGGTTTGGGGTTTTCCTACAGCATTGATTTACAGCTTTCCTGGGACTTAGGTCAAGCTTCAAGATCTTCATTCATCAGCCTGTTGTCAGTGTCAGGGTTATGCCCACAGATTTCAGCAATGAAATGCTCCAGGCCTGGCACTGCTGGTGTTTAGTTGAAATTTGAAGCCTGTTTTTTCATGACAGCCTGGTTTTGCTCATTATAAACTCAACTCATAGCAGAGGTGGTGGCTGCATTATATTTGGTTCCCCGTTGTGGCTGGCACTGGGGTCATGTGCAGTGTGGGATGGGTTATAGGAAGATGCTGCCCAGCATCCTCCAAATTTGGGAGAAATCATTAGAAATTGTTTTGGCCTTTACGTTGATGCTGCCTGCCCAGCATGGGTAGTGTGCTGAGTAGCCTGGAGATGGAGAGACCTTTTTCTGAGCTTATTACTTCCATTTTTCAGACCTTCTGAAGGGGGAGGAAAAGCACCAGGCTTTTCCATCCCTCCAGTCACCAGATGAAAGAAGTCTTTGAAAGCTTCATTCAGAGGGTAATGTTGTCAGGGGAGGGCTGAGTGAGGATGTGTGAGGCTCAGTATTGCAAAGAGAGTGCTATGGTGTGATGGGCACACAGAAAAATAGGTGAAAAGTAGGTAGAAGTGCTGCTGCTCCAGCTACAGCTTACCTTGAATGAAATCCTTGTCCTCCCTTTTACATCACTGGGATGTGTAACTTGTTTTTTCTTATTAATGCTGAAGTAATTGGTTACAGTGCAGGGTCTGTGTCCATTAGCACATCTGCTCAGACACTTGTACTTCCTGATACACACTCTGTGTACAAGCAACACATTTGTTCCTTGCCTGAGTATGTGCGTTATCTAATCCACCTCATCTCCCCATCTGAATTCTAAAAAGAAAACTAATGAAGAAGATTATTGCACCATGACAATAACAATGCTAATTGATCATGGGCACAGCAGTGTCTTGGGGATGTTTGTGGAAGTTGCATTGGTGAATTCTTAAGTGTAGGGGGGCTCTGTGGTTTAACAGAGTTCCTGACTTGGGTAAAGACTACCTTGACTTGGTCAAGGTTTGTACTTTCATCCTCAGTATTAACACTAAAATGGCTAGAATGACATGTTGCCCATTTTGATTCTGACTTGCTACTACCATAGCAAAACCCTTTGCTTCACTCCAAGGCTGAATACTGTTCTTGATCCAGATCCAATCCCCAGTCTGTGCTCATTCCCATTTCACCCATGTCTGACCTGGGAAGGTCCATTGCCTGCAGCAGCCAGACTGGGGAACTGTAGGGACAGCACAGAGAAAGTTTAGTCATTGCTAAAGACAAGCAAAGATATCAAAGCAAAGCAGGTAACCTGCTGGAAGTTGAGGAGGAAAAGTACAACAATTGTAACTCTTAGTTATGAAAATCATAGAACAGAGTTTAAATTAATACAAGATAAAAAGGAGACTGAGATGACTCAGGTCTTGCCCAAGGAATTTAATTTAAAACTGCAACTTTGGGAAGCATAGAGTTGTTTTGCTCTGTGTTTGTGTAAGCAGCCAGCGTGAGGATTATTGCGAGCACAAGGCTCTGCCTGGCGTTCTTCCAGAGGGGGAGCGTGAGGTTAGAGCTGCATAAGTCTCCTCTGTTGTGCTGGGGAGCGTCACTAAGCTGCCTGACACTGCTTGATCCTTCTGGATATAGGGAGTTGCTTTCCATCATCTGCAAAAAATTAGAGGTTATATGAACAGCGTCACGGGGAATATCTGTGTGAGTGAATTACGGCGCCGATGTGTATGTTGTGGAGCTCGTGCTCAGAGCAGTGTGTGGATGTCCCTGTGGGTCAGGGACTGCAGAGCAGCTTGTGCTGCACACCTGTACCTGAGTTCTGGCCAGACACCCAGCACATGCCACTCAGAGCTCTGAGATACCTCTAAGTCTCTGGCAGATGTATCATACCCTCTGCTGTGAGCGGTATGGGCAGCTGTTTTGAATTGAGTGTGGAACCCAAATGGAGCCCCAGCCTCATTAAAACCTGTACTCGTGACAGCTTCAAGCCATGCTCTCAGCTCCACCAGCTCCCTGCAGTGCAACACATCACTCAGGGCCAAGTGCTTGCAGTGTCCAGGCACAGTGGAGATGGTGGAGCATCCTGCGGCTCTGAGGCTGGACCAGAGGTTGTGGTCCCACAGGGAGGCAGAGGTTGGAGAGGGGACAGTAGTGTACAACATCACACTCCCAGCATCCTGGGCCAGGACTCTTTAGGGAAGTTTTCTGAGCAAGAATGGTGTCCATTAGGGTCTGTTTCTGCTATGGTCAAGAGAAAAAGACTCGGTGTCCTTTTTGTGTAAAAAGGGTGAAACAGTGCATGTAACAAGCTAATCCCTTCTCACAGCATTACATCAACAAAGAGTAGTCATTGCAGTCCAAGGAGCAAGAGCATTTGCAAGACTTCCTTCATGTCTTAACAATTCTCACCAGTCCATTGAGAAAGTCCTAGGAAAGTCCCAAATTTCATCAGAGATAGTTGTGGTGCTTTCCCTTTTCCCTTGTCTAAATCTCCCTTCCCATTTCTGCTCAGCCCTGAGATGTTGCTCTTAGAGGAAGCTCCTTCCCTGCTTCACCTTATGCCAACTTTTGGTGTGTCTTGTGGACCTGAGGAGTGGTGCTAGTCTTGCCTGGCTTCTCCTGAAGGTCGAAGAGACCATTCCTTGCCATGCTAAGCACATGGTAGTGCTCCCAAAACCTCATAGTATGTGTAGCTAGAGCATGACTGCATCTTGCATGCTCCCTGCATTACAAACTGTGTGCAAAGACTGAAGTAAATAAATGAATAAATCATTGGCATTGTAATGCTGCAGACAACTGGAAACATGATATAAATACTAAAGGCTGGATCTGTGCTTCCCAGCAGTGTTTGATGTGGGCCACAGACACACCACCCCAAGGGACTTCTGGTCCCTGAGGAGCTGATTTATGCCAGTGCTGGAGATCAAAAGCCAGGATGTGGTGTTGCACAGCTATAATAATGGATGTCCAAATATCCTTCAGCTCCAGGTCTGGTGAGACAATG
>NW_008688464.1:21938-41137 GCF_000695815.1 Acanthisitta chloris | reverse complement strand
GGCTTAGGGAGGGGATTCACTGTTTTCATCATGTGCCAGTACTGCTTCAGCCACATATGGAGAAAAAGAAGAGGCTTTATAAGGCTTTATGTGTTGGATGAATCCCAGATCCTGATCCCTGCTAGATGTAGCATTTATCCTTACAAAACTCAGCTTGTAGTTGTGGAAATGAGTGGGGATGGATTTCCATCACACAGCCTGGAATTGCTGTAACCACTGATGAGAGCTCTGGGTACTCCAACCTGCAAAATGTCATTGCAGAAAGCCCCAAAGTGCCTGATGCGTTGTTCCTTTATCTATGTTTTAATATACATTCCTTTAATTTTTAATATTTGCTCATGCCATCCACTAAGCACAGCTGGGGCATTGGCCCTTACCATCGTGGAGTGTTTCTACATAGACAGGAGCATCTGTTACTTGCTGGTTAACCAGACCAGGGACAACCCTTAGCCTTAAAGAGACCAAATAGTGGACTTCACCTCTAGCATGAGGCCAGCCTGCAGATCCATCTGATGTTTCCACACTCGAGATCCCCAGCATGGCAAGCTCCACAAGGGCCTCTCTTCACTGTGTGTCACAACTTGGGAGAACAGTGTGAGATTTCTTCCCCTGGAAAATCTGAATCCCTGAGTATTCAGAATTGTGCCCTCAAGGAGACAACATCTAAACTGAACATCATTGTGTATTAGTCTACAGCTTCTACAAATATGAATTTAAATAGTCTATTATCTCAAAGCACTGTTAATGTTATTATTCTCACTTGTTAGATGCATTCTCCATACTGAATATCCTCCAAGTTCATTAGCTTCCATTTTATGTCGCATAAATTTCTAGTCTGCCCTTTTTAAAGAGAAGATGAAACCTGACTGTAAAATTTACCAAACAATTATTCCAATGTAGCTTAATTAGTAACTTGCAAAGATTTTGCAACCATCTGAGACGGCTTGAAATGCTGGAGTCATTTTATTATTACATTTGGGGTTAATATTCCAGATTAATAATACGTATGAACATTTATTAAACTCTAGGCAGCACTTTAAAACAATGAAAAATGGTTTATCATATTTAGCACAGCCTCAAGGAAGAGAAACTTGTAAGTGACTCAGGCTCTGCTCACTTTTCCTTCATGCTGAGTTGTGGCTGAACTCCCTGGGAGGAGGACAGGCTTCGTTTCAGGGGCTGCTCTGTCTCTCCTGAGTTTTCTTCTGAGTACAAGTAGATGGCAACCTTTAGACTGGAGTGCTCCACATGGGGTGTGGAGAGGGATTCTGCTGTTTGGAAGGCAGTTGCTTCAAAAATGTAATTTCCTATAAAAGTGTTCAAAATGGGCACTAAACTTTCCCACACCGAGAGCCACCCTTTGCTGAAGGACACCTTAACCATCATTTGACACATTTTGGAGGGATGCTGATCTGAGGAAGATGGTTCTTGGTTGCTCTGCTGTGCTGCAGCAGCTCATAATACTGATTCAGTGCATTTCTGATCCCTCCAGTACTCGCTGGGTCACACACAGTGGCTGATGTACAAACCAATGTGGGTTTTTAGTTAGTGCATTGAGACTCATGGGTCCTTGATTTACAGACTGCTGCTAGGAACACCTTGTTAACAGGCAGTAGTTCATATGCCACTATAAAAAAAGCAGAACAAGTCTCCCCATGGGGAGATTTAAAACTTTCTTGACTGGGTTTTCTTCACTTTAGGAGATCAAACTTTCTCCACATCTAAGTGAGAGGAGCAGCACCAAAAAATATAACGATGCACCCATTTATGTCAGCAGAGATTGTTAACCAGGCACTGAGAGGCACTCCTGAGGGAGGCAGAAGGAAGCAAGTAATATGAGTTAAATAAAGAAGGAAACATCTAGCTTGAAAGTGGAACCTTAGGAAGCAGATTTAAAACTGGTGCGACAACACGGCAACATGCAGGACCATTGGAGAGGTCCAGCAAGTGTGATTAAACCATAAGCAGTTCTCCAACACCTGCAGGCACCTCTATTGAAGGGCCCATGGGAGGCTTCCTGGGGAAGGGCAAGCTTTGCCATCAAGACATCACTGGGCTTGCAACAGTGACGAATGCTAATGTATTTGGAGAGCCAAACTCAGCTCTGTGTGTGAAGCCTGTGTATAACTCATTAAATGAGAGTTTGTGAGACACATCAACCTAGTGCTGCCTCTCTCCATGGGACTGAATTTCCTTTAAACTGCTTTCACATGGTGTGCAGACTGGAAACAGGCGTCAGCGATGCTCGCAGTGGGGCCTGCAGTGGAGCAGCAGCAGTGAGGATGACTCAGAATAAAAAGCCTTGTCATTCCCAGGGAGCACGAGTGAGTGGCCAGCCAGGGAAAGGGGGAGCAGAGGGAAGACCTCTTGGAGAGCCATGGGGGAGTGGAGGGGGCTCCTTGCCCCACAGCCAGGCTGGGAGCTGTAGGCAGGGAAAGTGGGTCTCATGGACATTCCCATGCTGTGCTACCAGAGACTACTCTGTGAGTGAGATAAGGAGGAGCTGTTTGGAGGAAAGACTTTTATTCTTTGCTAATTCATCCTCTGAGGCATGTGCAGTGCTGTCTGATGGCTCTTCTGGGTCCAGGGGTGGGAAGTGTTGGTGGGAGAGTAGAGTACAGCACTTCAAGCACTTCGGCATGGTTTGTTTGTGGTGTTCACAGCCCTTCCAGCCCTGTTCCTCCCCTGCTTTTTGTTCTGTCTCCCATCCAGCCCATCAGAAATATCTCAGAGGTTTTTCACCAAATGATGCCAAGGAATAGGATGTGCTGAGCTGTCCAAAGCCTTCTCCTGAGATTTAGGAGAAACCATTGCAGAAATTCAGCTGTATCTAGCATTCAGTGAGGTTATAGTGGGCAAAAACCACCTTGAACTTTGTCTATTCAATTAGAATTTCCATCATGAAGGAAATGTAGGTCCTGGTAAGATGGGCTAGGCTTCTCTTTTGAGTACATCTGGGTCAAGATCTTCCTTTTTATGTCTGTGAGCAAATTCATTATTCACATCCTGAGTATTGCTTTTATCCCCTTGTTGTTCAACAAGGGGATAAAAGTGGACCTGACTACATAGGTGCCTTTCAATTCTGTTGTCAAAATAAATAAGAAATTGGGACATTGCAGACCCAACCTGAATGCAGTATCTTCTGGGTTGGTACTTGGGAAATCTCCTCTGTGTATCAGGATTGTCTCTGGGGCTTGCTCAACCTTGGGCATCACCCGCTGATTTTGGTGTGTGCCCAAATATATACCACCAAGTGAAATAACTGCAGCATCCAAGGTATAAAACTCCTGATCCCCCAAATGCTCCTATCTGGCACATCTCTGATCCAGCAAGTGAATTTGGTTTAGCTCAAAGGTGAGTCTACGTTGCATGAAGGACTTATCTCTGCTCCTGCCCATTCAGCAACACCCAAGGCAAAAATCCTCCTGCAGCCATCCAAATCAATCTAATTGTAAGCAACATAAAATGGTGCTTTAAATAATTCTCATTTGCATACTGAGAAAAACTTCTCAGCTTACTGAATATGGAAATTACCAGCAGAAAATTATTTATCGCCTCAGTATCAAAATATCAGAGGTTGGCTGGTGCCTTTGGGAAAATCAATTGTGATACAGCAATATTTCTCACTTCCCCATATATAATGTGATCTGCCAAATTTAATCCAGTTTTGCATTTGATGGTCCCCAGTAGGATGAAAAGGTGAAGCTAATGTCATATAAACAATGCCAAGCATCATCCCCCATGAAATTTTATGTGACAGTTGAAAGGTGCCGAATTATCCCAAAATAGCCCGGGGACTTCACAGTTCATGCAACCTGGCAGTTTACAACAATGCAAATATTTTGCTGCTCACTTAGCTGCTGTTCCCTCTTTTTAATTGTAAATTCAGCCCCAGTATTTCAACCTAGAAGGTGAGAGAACGGAGGGGGTTCATGCTGTGCCGTGCACTATCCTCAGTAACGCAATGCTGCAGAGTGAGAATGTGGAGGCAGAAGCAAACATTTGCTAAGTCCAAATGCTTCCCTCTTCACTCACTGTTGATCAACCAAAAGTCTCATCTGCTGCTATTACAGAGTAATTTTCCCTAAATGTGGCCAAAATGAGAGATCTGTCCAAGGACATATCATGAACCAAATTGCACGGTTCTTACCATGCAAAAAATATCCTGCTCTTCTGCTCTTCCCCTGCTTTCCCAGCTCCTGAGAACTGCCTCTATTACGTGGGCACATCATCACTAAGGGAACTCCTTGTTTTTCTTGCCATTATCTGCAAAAGGAGCCTGATGTATATGTAGGATGTTAAAAATGTACACATTTATTGAAAATTGACTGAATAAGATGAACTGCTGCCGAGAGTATTTGAGTTCAGCCCACAGAGTACTGCTAGTTCCCAGGCCAGGGGAAAGGCTAGATGTGTTTTTCTGTTTCCTCCAGTTCCTCTTGAGCTGTATTGGTAATCTTTGACATCTGAGATCTGAAAAATGCCTTTGTGGTTCTATCTGTGCTGGAGTTGCCCAGTCCATTTCAGTGGAGGACAGTGGGACCAGCAGGATGTGATAGAGATGTTTGCTGTGGAGCAGTTGTGGCTGCTGGACTTTTTTCATTCCTCAACCACATCTGCATCAGAGATCAGCATTGTCGATCAGTCCAAGTTTGTCAGGTGCTGCATCTCTGCAGCACAAAGTGCTTCTTTTAGTAGACATAAGAACTTCTAATTTGTCTGCAATGAGGCTAATTACCAAATGAACTGTGTTGGTCTCCACATATGTCTCTGGATCTGAGATCCCCTCTGGCAGGGGTTTGGTTTGGCTTTTCTCCTCCCTGGGGAGGCTGTAGCCTGTTTGCTGCCCACACAGAATTGGGGTGATGCCTAGTCCCTGTGCCCTGTAGCATCCTCGTGCCAGCCCAGGAAGGGACGTGGCTGAAACCACAGAGCCTGGCAGGTCCAGAGGGTTCATCTTGTCAGGATTTATGCAGCTGTGAATGTGGGCAGGATCAGGCCTCTGGCTGTACAACTGTTAAACAATATCCATTCATCATTTTTGCCTGGCCCCAGGGCCCTGTTGAGTAGCTTTTTCCATTAGCTGTAACGAGCATGAGGTTTAGGTTGATGTTGAAGTGAGGCTGCAGGGAGGGAGATGAGGGTCCTGGCCACAGCCACCACCTCTCACTGCCTCACTCAGCCCTGTGGGGTGGCTTTGGTTTCCATCCCCAGGTGCCTTGGCTGTTTGGATATAGTCTCTGCAGCAGCCCGTGCCCACTGCAAACATCCTCCTTGCAAGAGTCAGAAATCAGCCGTGTCCTGTCCTTGTGCAGGAAATCCTGGAGGTGCTTGGAAACCTCCTACCTACCCTCAGGGAGATGGCTGGGAGACTGCCAAGCTGAGCCTGCTCCCAGCAGGGATCAGATGGGCTTTGCCCAAGCAAAAATCCTCCTGGGAAGGATTAGCCAGAGCTGATCCAGCCCAGAGGTTCTACCACAGGACAAGCTTGAATGGCAATGGAATCTAGGAAGTAGGCTGGGGGCAGGAATTCTGCAGAGCAATTGACTGATCAGAGCAGTTGTAACCACCAAATGTTAAATATTTTCTCCCATTTTAGCTATGAAAATCAGACAGATAATCCTAAAGGCAAAGTTAGTGTTGGCCAATGATGAGACAACTTCAGCTAACCCAGGCAAATATCTGTTCAAATACTGATCTCTTGCATTTTCAATGTGAAATGGGAATAGCTGCGTTATATAAAATATAGGAAGAGAAAGGCATATTATTGTTTTAATGCAACCTTTCCAAACAAATTTGTATTCACACTGTATCTTAACAGAGGGATGCGGGAAGCAGACAGAAATTTATCTTCTCCAGAGAGTGATAAATCAGTGCCTGGTTCACAGGAACATTTTTCAGACATCTCAAGAGCACCATGCACAAAAATATACATACCATGAATTTCCTGAGTGGACAAGGGCTAGCTGGAATGACGACAGTGGTAGGAAAAGCACAGACCAATTGCAGAAACCTGGCAGGAGAAATCAAGATTATTCTGCTGGAAATGCAGTGAAAACAGCTAGGAAAAAGTTTGTCTGCTCATTAGGCAAATGATTTGTATTTCCTTCACTGCCTGTCCTCAACATGCCTTTCATCTAGACTTCAGCTTCCAGGATGCTCAGGGCTCCTGAGGAGCTCACTCCCACAGAATCCTCTCACTCCCCCTGGTTTGAAGAGCTCAGCCTCAGTGAAATTCGAGCCAGTGGAAACTTTTGGAGTTAAGTATCACTGTCAGGAAGAGGCCAGCTGAGGTCTCTTAGAGAGCACTTTGCAGGAAAACACAACTTCTTTGTGGGACTTGCACCCCTCCAGCCTAATTCCCCCTGACAAGGCAGTGGTGGCAGCAGAGTTGTTGGACCAGTGGAGCGGGGACTGTTTTCTTTCCCTTCCTGTAGACATTAACAACTGCTCTCTCCCTTTTAAACAAATCCACACAATAGAAGACAAGTTGTCAAGAAAGATTAAATCAGTCTGTAAAGCATCCAAAGTCTGGACTCAGCTTTTGCATCTGAGAATGCAAAATCTTCCCCAAGATTGCTTGTGCCATCACCCAGGGAGACAGGGACACAGTGCTGGGATGGGAGGAGATAGCAGCCCCCTGGGGTAGGAGGCCATAGGTGGTCTCAGCACACCTTGACTGTGATCCTGTGATGTGTTTTGGGATGCTGTTTCCCAGATTTTATTGGAGGTTTCTTCTCCCAGTTGCATTGTCCACACTGGGACTCAACAGCCTCAAGGCATTTACTGTTTTGTCCCAGTGCTGCCTCCAACAAGTTGTATTGAAGCAAAACCAGCCAATATTGCAACCTCAGAGGTTACTGAGACTCTTGGGCAAGTAATTGATGCTGGGAATGGACTTTTGGCAGGTCTGGAAAATCAATGCACAGGAAGGGGAAGTGCTGTACAAATCTGATGACTTTTCACTTGGTCTTTGCTTGTCCAGGAGAAGAAAAATCATACTGCAGGGGCTTAAGTTTGGAAAGGCTGAGTTAACATGGTTACCTGAATTAAATATTTAACTCTGTGTTGCCTTTTCCTCGGTGGATGTCAAATGTGTTACAAAAGCTTTTGGTGTCACTGTCACATTCCAGGTGATCCACTGAGAACTTTCTTCTGCACTTTTGGGACCAGAGGGTCTGTGTGGGGAAGTTGGCCCCATCATGCTGAGGGCAGAAAGGGAGGGCTCCAGCACATCCCTAGGTCACAGCCCGAGTTTGTCACCCTTTGTACCCCTCTGATCACAGTTCCCAGGCCATTGCTTTCCTTTTCTGCTGTAGTTCATCACTAATCCTTCTGCAAGCATGAAGCCATAACTACAACCATTAGTTTTACAGCACCATGCGTAGGCTTTACTGGGACCTTTGCTCTTTCTACTTGCAGAGGAATTTCCCTGCTTTTCTTCCTTCTAATAAGAGCCATGATGGATAGATAAGCATTTAAAATAAACCAGCTGAGAGTGATTCATTGGTTGACTTTGTTGTAACAAGCCAGGAGGGTCCAAGCTTGGTGGCATGAGGTATGGAGCAGCAAGTGGGAGCTTCTCTATGAGTGGTTTGGATGTGAAATGTGTGATGATGGAGAGCACAAACTGGTGGCAAGGTGGGGTGAGAGAACAGGAGATGCAGTTTAATAAGCCATGTCCCCCAAGGGTGGAACATTCTGCAAAACCAGCTGAGTCTCCTGCAATTTTTCTCAGGGGAGTGTTTGAGGGGTGGGGAAAATCTCCAGACCCACACAGGTGGTGGTACAGAGGAGCATCCCCCAGCTCAAGGTGTTGCCACGTGGGGTTAACCTGTGGTGGAGGAGAGATGGTGAAGCTGTTCCCAAAGCCACATTGTGCACATTCACTGCTGCTAGAGAGGAGTGGGGGTATGGCAAACATGCAGCTCACTGGCTAGCTGGAAACTGGCTTTCTCCACAGAAAGGCTGCAAGCTGCCTCCTTAGCAGGGAGGGCTGGTCCAGCACATGATCACTGCCATCCCTCCTCCAAGGACTTCTGGGCTGCTGTGACAAGGTCCTTGGGAAGAAGGCTGCCCATGAGGATGACATGCCCATAACTGATTCTGTCTGTGTCAAATTGGTGCCTGATTGCCACTGAGTGCTGGCTGCTCAGTGCTCATCAGGGCTGCTGTGTCTCTAGGCTGTAGGAAAAAATTACCCTGTGGCAGAGATGAGTGTGTGGAAAGTGTGGCCTGAAGCAGACAGTCAGAACTCAGGGCAGGAAGGAGAGAATAGTATTCAGCCTCTTTTGGATCTGTGTGGGCAGCCAGGAGCTTGTATCACCTCCTGCCTCAGGAGGCAAGGGCTTGTCCTGGTGTGGGAAATGCTTCTTTCTCAAGTGCCACCTCTGTGATTTGGGCTGCATTGGCTGCTGCAGCATGAGCAAAGGCAGAGCCTGAGCTGGCTGGAGGATGCTGAGGCTCCTGCAGGCTTATCTGATGGGCAGCAGCTCAACACGGATCCTGGGATAACAAGGATGCTGTGATTTGCTGCTCCTGCTGCTGGATGTCAGCATGTTTTTAATGCCTCAAGGACAGTGTTTGACTAGGGAGAGAATTCCAGAAATGGCAGATTGTACTTAATTGGTGATGGAATTAGTAACACAATTATAAATTGTCTAATGCCAGGAGTATATTGTGGCTAATAATCATCTGTGCCATGAGGACACATTTGGAACCTGGCTCTGGCCCTGGATCCTGTGCTGTCTGCTCCCAGGGCTCCATCAGCAGGTAAAAAAGACCAAATCCTGTTGTATCCTCCACTGGAAGAAGGCTGGGTGAATGGCTGGTGGGGTAACTCCAGCAGCATGGGCTGACTTAGTGTTACAGTGCTCTCCTTGTTTATTCCTTGAAATCCCAGCTGCAAGGAGCACAGCCATCCTCCTTTCCCCCTTCCTCTCCTTTAGATCACAGGCTCTCTGCAATCAGGGTGTATTACTGACTCTGGATCTGTGTTGGGATTTTTTAAGCCTTCAAACCTCTGAACATTCCCATTTCTATGTGGTACATTGCTGAGATGGCATGAATTGTCTGGTCTCTACCACTAGTATAATGAGCAGTGGCAAAGGGTTGATGACCTTGGGGGAGAAGAGGAAGGAGCTAAATAACTGGAGGGTGCAACTAATACTGTCACCTGGGGTATTTTTTCAGCTCAGTGATTTCATGGCATGTATACTTGTATGGGCACTCATGGAAATGACCAAGTCTGGCCATATGCCTCCCATTACAGGATTAACATCTTGGTCCAAATTTCTGGCATGAAGAATACTCCTATTTGATGTAATTCTAAGAAAAAAAAATTTTGTTTCCATATGGGGAGAGATTCTGAGAACAAAGGCACTTTCTTGCCCAATTATTAAATGATCATTATCTCATATGTGCAAGCTTCTGAATAGCTTAGTTGGTGTCTTTATAAAGCAAATGTTTGTTATAACTTACCCCAGAATTTCCAGCACATGGCTTTAGATTTCTCTAACTTCATCTTCTTCCACCAGTCAGTTGAATATTTAAATAGCTCGGCTGGGGATTTTATTATCCAGAAAATCTGCAATTGAGCATTTGTTGCACAGAAAATGGACACATTTCTTTCCTGGATACATTTGGACACAGTAGGGATCTGAATCTCTAGTGATTTCATTTATAGAAGTTCCACAAGTGTTAAGCGATATTAAATTAAGTGAAATGAAACACTTTGGGTCTAAATATTTTACATCTCTGTTTAAATGGCTTCTTCTATTATTGAAGCACACAAGTTGCAGGCTTGCCCCTACATTTTCAGCACAGTGAGTGCAGATTTAGCCCTGGGACACCTATTAAAGGTGATGAGTGTCAGTGTGCCCATGAACTACTTTTCCATCTGTGCAAGGTGAAATGCAGGCAAACAGCCTTTTCATTTCTTCACCTTCACAAAATGCCTTGCAGCTTGTTTTCTCCTGGCCTATCTGGAGCTCTGGGCTGTTGACACTATAAATTAATTTTTCTTTTGGAAACTCTTTGTATTCTGGGGCCTGGCACCATACCTTTACTGATCCAGTGAGTAACACATTGCAGCAGCAGCTGATCTCCCAGAATGGGTATGACACAACCCCGTGGCCTTTGGCTGCAGAGGTGGACATACTTCAGTGGCAGGGCAGGGGAGTAAATGCAGCCCAGGACAGAGAGTGATGAAGAGCTTCCACTCAAGCTTTGGGTTTTATTGTAAAAGCTGCCTCAAGTGAAGCTTATTTAAGGCTGAAATAAGGAAACAAATGGCTAGACTTTCAGGAGCAGTAGATACCCAGCTGTATCCCCTGAGCTAATCCCTGTGTCCGGGTGGAGGTTTACCAAAATTAGTATTTGTTGGTTTGCATGTTAGAGAAACCTTTAATATTTGGCCCTCAAAGCCTGAACCCTGGTATTAGCAGGGGTTGTGGAGGCTGCAGTGAAGTAAATCTTGTTATTTCACAAAGTTGATTGAGTTTGTCTTGATTTTAGGTGGCACAGTGTGTGGTACTCTCTTCAGGCTTGATCCACTGCCTATTGAAGTTACTAAGAGACTTCTGTGGATGTCAGCAGGGTTTGGGTCAGGCATTCAATGTGATAATGGTGCCTTTTTAGCCCACTGACGTCATTCAGAACCTGTTTGTGGCAAAAAAAATAAACCAACAGATTTCTGCGATATATAACTGGCTCTTGCCATTCTGTTGGCAGTAATGTTTGGGGACTTACCACCCCGTGTTAGGGTGTAACAGATGGGGAACAGAGTGCTGAGAACAGCACATCCGTGACGCAAGCGTCGCTGCAACGCACGGCCACGGAACTTAGAAATATCTGCTGGGTTTGGTTGAACTCTTGTCATTTACATTATGCTTCATTGACTCCTCAGTAGTCTTTTGAGAAGGACATTTTGGAGTCCAAGCTGAGTTTTGGTCCACGTTGGTTTATGAAGCTTTGCAAGCCTTTTTGGGATGTCTTTTGGATAAACACCAACCAAATGGTGCCAAGCTCTTCAGTAGTTGGAGTCTTTGAAGCCCCTCATGACACAAACTGGTCTTGTTTGGAAGAGAAGGGCCTGGTGGTGTTTGACCCTCTCTGGTCTGAGGCATGGTCTTGTTTGGAAGAGAAGGGCCTGGCGGTGTTTGACTCTCTCAGGTCTGAGGCAGTTTCCTTGCCAGTGGAAGAGGGTATTTCTCAGGACTTGCTGGAGCACCCACTTCATATTCTACCTGCTTCTGGCCTTCCCTGCCTCCAAGGAAGCTGCAGAGGCATCAGTCTGAGCCAGCAGTCTGGGGTTCTTGCTTCTGGGCTGAAATAGCCTTCTTCACTCAGCCCCAATCTCGCAACCTCTTTTCACTCACTTGCCACATACTTTTCTCCAAACCTTTGGGTCGTCCCCATACATAGGATAGTTGGGATGCAAGAAGTCTTAGATTTTCTGTAAACCAATTTCTCTGGTCTCAAGCTGCGCCAGAGGAGGTTTACGTTAGTCATTAGGAAGAATTTCTTCACAGAAAGAAGTAGACAGATTAGGAAGAATTTCTTCACAGAAAGAAATAGACAGTGGACTGGACTGCCCAGGGAGGTGGTGGAGTCACCATCCCTGGAGATGTTTAAGGAGAGACTGGACATGGCACTTAGTGCCATGGTCTAGTTGACATGGTGGTGTTAGGTCATGGGTTGGACTTGATCTCAGAGGTCTTTTCCAACCTGATTGATTCTGTGATTCTGTCTGTGGTGGGACAAGGAAATGCACTGACAGAGACAGAGCCATGCTTGTGCAAACTTCTGTGAAGTGTTTTCTTTACTATTTAGAGCATTAATTTGCACTTAAGTCCATGTCCTAGGAAGGATCTCCAGTCCCCGGTGTATTTTCTCCTCAGAATATGAATCTCTCCTCCCCTTGTGTACATAGGCCTCTTGAGTTGACTCAGCTGTTAAGCACGGTGTCTGCCATAAAAACATAGCTTTTCCCTCTGTTCAGATGTCTGACTCCCTGGAAATCTCTTGTGTCCACACCCTTTTGGGTTTGATGGCTTCCAAACCTTCTCCCTCACCTTGATTCCTGTGTTCTGTGGTTTGGGCACTCCCTGCCTTGGCCATCATGCTTCAAAAGACACACAGGAGAAAATTCACTGCTTTTTAGACAGAAACACTGGTGGTGTTCCTCCTTGGGTGGTTTTATTCCTTGGAATGGGAGTCACCAAGATTTCATAATCATTTGTTGTCACTGTTTTGAGAGATACACATCACAGCCCCATGAGCAAACACTGACCCCACACACATGGTCAGTGGAGGAGATGAAAAAAGTCCTCAAATAATTAACTATTTGTACTGAACTATTATTTACCCATATTAGAAGAAAATAAGGAAGAAGTCCTCAAATAATTAACTATTTGTACGGAACTATTATTTACCCATATGAGAAGAAAATAAGGAGTAGAACACGGGATGCTTCCCTGTAAGCAGAGTGGGGCTTGGACAACCACATGTCCAAGAGCCCAAAAATGGTCTGAGGTAGCATTGGAACCCAAAGTTGGGATTGTCCTCAGTGCCCTCCCACCACACTGCCAGCCTATGTGCCTTTCAGAGAGCACTGGAAACAGCATTTATTTCATTCCACCACGTGTAAGTGATCGAGAAGTCTCCAAAGACAGTTAAACTATTTAACGTGTCTCACAGGACCTATTGGCAGGTTTCTTCAGTCTCTGTTTGGGAAGCTGTGGCTGCTAAGGGACTGTGGGAAGTGTGTGGGTGCCAGACTGGGAGGTTTTGGCAGCCTGGGCTCCTGCCCTGGGAATGCCAGCTCTGCTCCCTGTGGTGCCACCACCAGTTACAAAAAGAGGTGAGTGTGGCCTTGTCTCTACGCTCTTGCCATGGCTCCCACTCATGCCCTGTGTTTTGCTTGGGATGATGATAATTTGCATACAGAACGCTGGCTGTGTGGATATTTTTAGGCTGATAAAATTATAGAGATGAGCTGGGACAATGAATTGAATCAAGGGAGTGGCTTTCAGCTCCTGTTCCCCTGCAAACAGCTCCTGCTTTATTTATAGCTGCATGTATGTGCGTGTTCACCTCTTTCCGAAAATCAGATCAAATCTTCCTGGCACAGATGATTCCCAGTCCATGTTCTCTTATTCATCAAAGGACCATTGCGTCATGTCTCATGTCTAAGTCATACCTAGAAATGCATGAAGTGGAGCTTTTTTGGGCTGAATTAAGATCAAATGAGTAGGAGGTGCAGCCAGGAGTCTTTGATGTAGACAAACCAGGAAAGCTCTCTCCATGGTGAGGGGCTGGGAGACACTTTCTCCTTCCCAGCACAACTCAATTCACTCTTCTTATAAATTGCTTAAATAACTAATAGCTTAAAAGGGTGCTCCCATGAGCACTCATTGGCTTTCTGATCACTTCAGAGCTGTCCATTCGCCTTGTAACGAGATCTTTGTGCTCTGTCTCCACAACGCTGCTACAGGAGTTGTAATACTAATTAATAACATTACAACCACTCATGTTTTACGACCACTGCTGAGGCTGCCCAGGGAGAAAACTGTATTTGGATTTTGGCCCACTTGTGTTAATCAGGCCTCTAAAACACTTTTGACTTGTTTAAATACCTGTGAGCCTTCGTCTAAAGCAATTGTTTCTGCTAGTCACAAGGATGTATAGCAGTTGGGGATTGAGCTTTAGAGCTGGGGAATGGGTTGGGCTGTAAATATCCATAGTGTGGTGGTCATGGGCTGTGCAGGGCAGAGATTTGGCTGGTTACACGACTGCCTGCATTGTTTCTGGGTGTTTTGTACAGAACTGGGGCAGAAAAGGGAAGATGTTCTATGGGCAAATCACTGTACAGAGATGTCACCTCCAGAGACATTGCGATCTGGTGGATTTGAGATCTTAGATTTGAGGCTCAGTTTCAGAATGTGAGATGCTTCACTTCATTAGGGTTTGTCTCTTGGATTTTTAGAGAAGAAGAAAGCCCGTTTAGCTATCCTATACAGTCTTTTTTTTTCTCACTATCAGCATTTTGCAGCATATAGAAGATATGAAAGAATATTCACCATGTTTAAGAAACAGGTCTCATTTAATTTCTGCAGCAGTGACAAACAGTTGTCACACCTTCCTCAGGTCAGCAGTACAGCAAGCTGAGAAATACCATAGTCTCATGTTCTAATGTTGATAAAATAGCTTTTGTACCCTTTAATGTGGAGGATGTGTTGCCAGTCCAGAGCTAAATGTGACATACACCCACATTGTTTGTCTTTGGGCAGAGGACAAACCCAAATAACCGAATTGAAGTCTCAGTTTTATCCAACATGTTTCTGCTAGTTCTAGTCCAGGATGCTGCAACACTGATTTAAGCCAACCACAAAACTGGGACCCAGTCCTGTCTGTAAGGTTTGGGTTCACCTTTGCTTCTAAGCTCTGGCTGCTCCAACCCTGCCATAGATGATGATGACCCAGTCAAAGCTTCCTAGGAAAGTGCTCTCTGTACATTTTTCCCAGCAGAAGTTTACTTGATCACCATGTTCCTGCTATTTTCCAGGCTCTGATATGAACAGCATGAGCTGCCTGTAAAGTAGCACAAGACAGGGAAACACCACAGCATCTCTCTTCCCTCCTGAGCAGCCTTTCCAGACTCATCTACTTGGTTGCTAGGATGATCTGGGTGCAGCAGCACTCCAAATGACAAATTAAAAAATAAGACACTTTTTCCAACTTTAGATGCTGCAACAATTCAACACAAACAAATTAAATGAAAATAATTAAAGTTCAAATAGAGCCTTGGTATCATTAAGGATCTGCCATCCTATCCGTGCAGACCCATAGTAATTACAATGCATGCACAGTAATAGAAGCCTAATGGTTGCAAAATGTTCTTTGGATTAATTGGCTTTGGCAGCTTACACACTCACATGATTTTCTACATTTTTGCCCATCCTGACAATCATTCTGTGCTCTAGGCAAGCTTTGCCTGAGCTGTCTGTCTTTATAACCATCACATTATTCTGGCTTTTTGAACATCATAGTGCAGTAGTTTGCCTCTCAGCATCCAGTATGGTTTAATCATGTCCTTATTTGTGCACTATTGTGTGGAGGATGGCTGCTCCTTTCCTTTAGAGAGGAGGCAATTTGCACAGGCATGGCAACAGTGTTCCTGGAGCCTTGGAAAGCGAGTGGTGGGGCCTGTGGTGCTGTGGACTGTGACTCTGATCTTGCTTCAGGGGAGGGGGCAACACTCAGGGATCACCACAGGAGATCTTAGCATGAGCTAGGGAATGAATGCCAAACCTTGGCTATTTCTATATGAATAAGAACTCACTGCAGAAAAACACAGAGCAAGGGCTAGGAGCGTGGCCTCCAAACCCACTTTGGTTTGATAAGCTCATGCCAGAGTGGCTGCAGCTAGGAGACATCCTTCTCCCTAATTCCCCACAAAGCCAGAGTGCTCAGCCAGGCAGCTCCAGGTCAGCAAGGCCATGACCCAGAGACATCATGTACCCCACAGAGAGAACACCACGTCATGCAGAGTCATGTCCTCATGGCAGGAGAGGATTTTGCAGCATTATAACTCTGATTCAGCAAGAGCTAAAGCCCATGCATCAAATTAGGTGACACTTAAGCATGGACTTAAGTGCCTTGCTACATCAGGGACTAAATTGCTTGGAATAAGGAAAGATGACTTGCAACAGAGAGGCCACAGTACGGCAGATTAAACCTGCCTTTAAAAGTTAGAGTTACTGAATTAAATCAGCACCAGTGTCAGCACCAAAGTCAGCCTCTAGTAGGACAAACCATGGTGGCAGCACTGCTTTTGGTCACTCCTCACTGAGTTTCACAAACACCCTGATATGGTCCTAGCAGTAAGATGTTACCACTTCAGAAAGAACAACAGCTTTGCTGGTACCTGACAAAATATCTTGAGAAAATGAGGAAGAAAGATCCCCAAACTGATGCACATACATACATGTGAGCTCAGGCCCTGCAAGTGATGTGGGTTTATCAGAGTCACTCTTCACCTGTGCAGTGTGTCAGGCAGGGAGCAGTGGGGGCTGTGCTCCGTGGGACGCTGCAGGGAAATCCTTTGCCCTGCACGGTCTGCATGCAGAACAACGTGTGTGCTGGAACTTTGAAATCTGGGCTCGTTTGAAGCTGAAACTTGAAAGCAAACCTCCAGGGAGGAACTTTTTTTTTTTTTTTTTTTTAAACCCTGGAAATGAAGAGCACTGTCTGCTCACAGCTTTGGATAGAGTCGAGTAGATGGGCAAGTCTCAGAAAAGTCTCTTGGCTAAGCATCAGTTCAGATGTTTAGGTTTTCTCCTGTGCCCAGATACAAAGGGTGCAACTGTAGCTAGGCTATCCCTTTGGTTCTGGACTCAAACTGAAGCAAGGGCTGGGCGAGAGCATCCTCAGAAGCTGCTGTTCCTGTGGTGGGTAGAGGAACATGCCTGCAGCAGGTGAAAGCCCTGGCTGGTGGTACTGATGTTGTGATGGGGCCAGATCTGCAGCACAGTGACCTCCAGGTACCAAACAGCCTCACCCCAGCCCCACTTCCAGCATTGCTAATGTCTGTAGAAATGCCTTAAAGTTTTCCCATCCCGAATTTGGGCTGGAATGCTCCAGAATGTCCCATCCTGAACCATATGGGCTCCTTCCAGCTTTCCTGCAGTCTCTAACACAGTGCAGACAGCTTTAGGGGGATGATGCTGTAGCCCCTGTCAGCTTGCAGTCACAGTGTGAGTATGTTATAGATCTACAGCACCTCCCTCTGTAACAGGTCCTGGCTGGAATGGGCCACAGAGGGCACTGGCACTCCATCTTTTGAGTGTCAAGGACCAGCCATAGGCTGATGCTCTCCTCAGCAAGCTTGGCACAGCCAGGAGTGCATGAGGGGCTTCACTCTGTGCTTGTTGTGCTCATTCAAGCAAAGCCCATGAGCAGAGCTCTGTGAATGGACTACAGAGTGTGTCCAGCCTGCACCATGATGGGACCTAAATGGCACAGACCACCATGGACCTCAGCCCCATGACTGGCCCGTGCTGGGGATCACGGTGGGCACCAAGGATGGGGCAGGATGTCAATTTGGAAGCAGGTCCTATGTTGTGTGGCAAATAGCACAAGCTAGAGGGGACCCACTACTAGGAAACCTCTATCCTGCAATCCAAATTACTAATCAACTTGCCTAGCAAAGTTCAGGTACCTTCTAAGAAATGCATTTGTTTCCAGAATCCAGTGCTGAAGCCAAGGTCAGATCTCTGCCGCACCCAGACAGTCCGGCGTGTTGTGACAGTCCTTTAAAGAATGATTAAACCAACGTAATAGGCAGGCACGGGGACTGAGGGCCCATCTGTCTGAGGAAGAGTCAGAAGTTAATTTATGAGACTTCCACAACAAGTCGCCTAATTCCAGTGGCAGCAAAGCTAATTAAGATGGAGTTGGTCCAAGAGCGCAGTGGTGTGTCAGTGGTAGGGAGCAAACACTGCCACAAAGGCACAATCAAATCGCAGTTACGCTAACGAGCCAGTCTGGGCATCCAGAGCCTGCGAGGAACTGCTAAGCAACATCATTAACTGGATATCTTGGTGCCATTGATAACTTCATGAATATTTCATAGTCTCTTCGCACCAATCTGTACTGACAACTTGTGACACGGGACTAGCTGGAGTAAAACGCACTTAATATGCAGTTGCTGGAGCTGTAAATTTATCATCAGATGTTATTTTCTTAAGAATGCTCCTCCAAGAGCCTGACCAGCTACTCAGCCACTCAAATGAGCTCCAAAGGCCAAAGAGCAAACAGAGCACTTCTCTTAATGAGTGTTTTAATGGTCCTGATAACATAGAGCAAGTCATCAGTGCAGGTCTGTAGCCCTCGTTAGGGAATGTGAAATTAGCAGGTCCCTGAGGACAGCAGTGCCAGCTCAGAGGGGTTGTGCCTGGAGAGCAGATGCACCAGTGGCTTCTTTTTCTGTGATGGGAATGAGTAACTTGGTACAAAATTTGCTTGCTTTTGTAAGGGGTCGATGAAAGGAGGTTGTGTGTATGTGTGCTGGGTTTGGGGTTGTTTTATCTTGTTCTCTTACTATCTAGTTCACTCAAACTCTGCTTTTAAAACCACCCCATGTGGGGAGTGTGAGGGGTTGTCAGGGCAGCTGGGGCTTTGTTGTTATCATTGCTCTCTCAGAGGTAAATGTTCTGAGGAGGTTGCTGCAGCCTCTTCCAGGAAAATCAGCCATGGAAGAGTGAAGGGTTTGAGGTACTTCATCCGGGGGCAGCTGTAGGACCTTTTCACACCAGCCCCAGCTGAACAAGTAAATGAAGTCTTGTCCGGATGTTTTACTACAATTCCCAGCAATAGTGAAGCAAAGGCTGTTTTACTTGGATTAAATGTGTAAGGAGCAGAGACATGAGGCATTGACTGTGCTGCTGGAGGTACAGCAGGAGCCTGTGCATCCTGCTGTGTCTCTGTTAAAGCAGGGTCAGTCTGGGGGGAAAGATCTGAAAACTTACTGGGAAAAACTTGCTGTGACTCCGTAGAGAGCACCAGTTGAGCCAAAGGCTCTCTCCGTGTTCAGCAGTGGCAGGATGGGCTGGGAGCCAGCATGGTTAAGGTGGCTGTGGGTGACACAGACAGCCTGACTGGCCAGGGATAGTGGCTGTGGGTGGCAGGACCCTGGTGACACAGCAGCTCCCACCTGTGAGTCACAGCTGTCTCGGGATGCTCCGGCTGCACTGCCTCAGTCCTGTGAACCAGCACACTCTGCTGCCCTGGGATGAGTAATAGCAGAGGTTTTCCCTTCCTTTCGTTTGTTTTCATAAGTTGAACATGAGCCTGAACTTTGCTTTGAAGAAGCAAAGCCACATCACTCAGCTCCCCTGCGGGGTTGCCCTGTGGGCAGCATCTCCTCTGGGCACACAGTACTGTGGCTGCCCAGAGAAACACCAAAGCCACAGGATCCTCCACATGAGCAAGGCACTGACAGGATGGGGGATTTTGGCACCAGTTTCCCAGCAATGGGTTCTCTCCATCCCAGTTCCAAGCACTGGCTCTGGCTGCACCAGGAAGGCTCCAGGTCTTGGCAGTCGCATGGAAAAAAACCCCACAACCTTTTAGTAGGGAAGGAGTTGTAGCTTCAAATTGAAAGCAAGCTATATGTTTGCACAAACCTTTTGTTTTTA
>NW_008688464.1:13566-21909 GCF_000695815.1 Acanthisitta chloris | reverse complement strand
GGAATGAAAGCAGATCCTTTCCTGTCTTGTCTGAGCTCCTGGGTTCATCCGTCCGGTGAATGCCCTGCAGGAGGTTGACATGTCCCATGCTCACACCTCCTGCAGCCAGCAGCAGAACAAGTGCTAGTGATTTCAGCCCCACTGAGGACAGCTCTAGAAGGGCACTGTCCCTTCTTTTTCCCTCACCGGGTTTACACCTGGTGCAAAGGGGCTGAAAGCATAAAAGATGTGTGAAATGAGGATCTTAGGGAGCCCTTGGGGCTCTCTGACCATGACCCTGGGTGACTCCATCTAATGCCCCTCATTTGTAGTCTTTGCATCACTCTCTTCAGTGATTTAGGGGGCTCAGACATTAGTTGTGGTGCTGTTTCCAGCACATAAAATGGGTTACTAGGGAACACAGAGTTAAAATCCAGAACGGCAGTGTTCTGCATCACTGTTTCCCTGTGCACCTGTATCCAAATTGCTGCTGCAGAGAAGCTGGTGCTCCTCAGGCTTGGCATGGAGCTGGCAAAGGGCTGGCAGCACTGTCTGGCTGGGAGAATGAGGATGGACTGTCAGAAAGTCCTGCGGCTGGTGGAGCCAGGGAACGCTGAACGAGTGACCTGGAGAGGCGGTAGGGGCACTCTCAGCTAGAAAATCAGCTGTCAGACAGGGTCTGCCAGGGTCTGATCCTGCCTTGGGGCAGGGCACTGTCTGCCTGGTCTCCCTAGGTCCCTTCCAGCCCTGCAGCTCTGTGTTGCTGTGCTGTGAACACTGTTGACAGTGCCATACGGCAGCGAGCAGCGGCCATCACCGCGCGCTCCGTCAGCACAGCTCTTTGGCCAACCAACACTGCCTGCAGCCACACCTGTCCAGCCCCTCTGTGTGAGCTCCCCACAGCCACAGCCTGCTCCCCCCATGCTCTCAGCTCTGCTCAGACAGGCTGTCTGCATCAGCACGGTTAGGAGACTGTAATTTCCCATCAGTTAGAATCATAGAATCAACCCAGTTGGAAGAGACCTCAAAGACCACCGAGTCCAACCCTTGGGTTGGGTATTCCCAGGGAACTACAATGTGTTCACGTGAGTCTCTTACTTCCACTGTCAGGTTTAGAGGTTTGGCTGAGCCCAGATTTGCATTTTGCAATGAAACAGCTCAGGGTTATGTCCTTGCATGTCAAGGACCTGTGGGGGTCCCTTGGTGTGTGGAGCTGAGCCAGCTCCTGGCTGGTCACAGGACCAAGGGGCAGTGTCTGACCAGGTGTGACCCACAGAGATGTTGAGGTGGAAGATGTGGACGTGGTGGGACACCTGCATTTTTAAGATGAATTTGGAGTGTCTCAACTGGCATGTACTTTGCCTCTCTGCACAACTCAATTGATTTAAAATTTGATGCATGTTTAAGCAGCACTTAATCAGAAGGGCCAAGTGTTAATACTATATAATTTATTTCTTCTTAGTTAACTTTCAAGCAACACACCAAGAATGATTAATTCTTCATCTCTCTGTCACCTCTGCAACTGGGGCAGCAGCAGTATTACCACAGTAGCTTCTTACCTTTTGTTCAATTATTCTTACCTTGAGTTCTTTTTTATCTGTTCAATCATAAAAATATAAAAACAAGATGATATTACCACTGGTAATTACATAACAAGCCACTGGACAAGAAAGAGGACATTTAAAGTTGTGGTATAAGCAAAGGATATTTTTGGGGGTTTTAACGACCTTGAGTATTGAAGCTGAGAGAATGAAACAAATGTATGGGGTTACAATGCATTTAAAATACAGGAGGGAAATAATAAATCAGCTGAATAGTTGTAAGGAAATTGAAAATTGTGGAGGGAGAGTAACAAAACTACATGGAGATTGAAGGACTTATGCCTGTTGCTAAGAATGGTAATGAGGATATGCAATTTCAATAGGTCTAAACTGCCCTTGAAATATCATTATAACTTATTTGAAAAGACATTTGCCATTTGTCTGATTTTCCCAAATGCAATACTTTCCCTTGCATCTTTGTTTGTTGAAAGCATCAGAAATATGTCTGAAATAAACCCATATTGGAGTTGAAAAATAGCATAATGTTCCAGGAAATGAAATCAAAAGCATTTTTGAATCGGTAGGACTTCCACAGGAAGGTACCACAGTGTAGAGACACAGCAGCAGCATCCAGGTTAATTCTCTTTTCATTTTTTCCTC
This sequence comes from Acanthisitta chloris, assembly GCF_000695815.1. Classification (NCBI taxonomy): domain Eukaryota; kingdom Metazoa; phylum Chordata; class Aves; order Passeriformes; family Acanthisittidae; genus Acanthisitta; species Acanthisitta chloris. Next base: position 19,729 of record NW_008688464.1, on the reverse strand, counting down.
CTATAAATAAATGACCAAAGGGAACAGAGAGCATCAGTTGCTTTACAAAGTGAACCATCATAGCAGTGCTCTACTGAACATCAAAACACTGAGTATTAACCTTGTTAGTGCTGCTTATTTCTCTCTCTATTGCAGTTAGCTGTTGACCAAGTGCCTGGGCACATGTACTGCTGTATCCGCTGCCATTGCCCATGATGGGTATCAGCATGGTGATTGGGAGCACTGGGGAGGGAGCAGGGAAGCCAAAGAGGATTTTAGTACTCAATCCAGGGGTTATTAAAGTCATCAGGAACCATCCCATGGGCTCCCACAACCTTTGCAAAGACCCTGTCACTGTAACCACATCTCAGCCAGTGCAACAGGCATTACTTAATGAGCTTCAGCAGAGAACCAAAGACATTTTCTTTGCAAGTATGTGCCAATCTCCCAAATACTATTTCCAGCAAAAAAGGCCACTTAACAGCTACAACCATCACAGACAGAAGAGGAAAATGTAGTCTTCCTCACCTCTCAATGCCACAGTGCAATGAGTGCTGGTAAATGGCTCTGAAATAGGAGCTCCAGGTTGCTCCATGGCTTGGCTAGAAATAGAAGTTGCATTTTGATAAACTTTGAACTGATGTTGTAAGCATGTTCCAGACAGGGATAGCTGCGTCTTAGAGATTGTTGCAAGTCACCCACAAGAAAGTGACCGAGTTAATTTTAAAAGGTGGATGCAAGCCATAATTTAGTAATAAAAACTTATTTAGATGACTTTAGTGTTCTTAATGCAGCCTCCTTAATGAGGTCCTGTAAGGACTGGGACTGTACGGGAAGATGTTGCCTCTTCCAAGGAATTGTTTAGGTTGGAAAAGACCTCCAAGATCATCGAGTCCAACCATTAACCCAGCACTGCTGTGTTCACCAGCAAACCATATCCCCAGGTGCCACTTCTACACATCTTTTAAATCCCTCCAGGCATGGTGACTCCACCACTGCCTCAGACAGCCTGTGCCAGGGCCTTTTCGTGAAGAACTTATTCCTAAAGAAGGCACAGGTTGCTTCTTTTTTAGCACATATTCCTCTTTTGTGTAAAGTCCACGCTTTTCACTGGCTGTGAAGAGGCAAAGGACCAGAAAAGGAAGTGGAAATAAAGTCAAACAGAGAGAGACAAGTTTGCTACCATCCAAACAAGCAGGTTGGGTTTTTTTTTTTCCTTTTCTTAAAGATTCAATGCACAAAAGTCAGAGAAATCAAACTTATGGTTCCCCCAACAGTCATAACTCTGCTCCTGGCATAGAAAGAGCAAGACATAAATATAACCTCATACCCAGCAGCACATGCAACATATGTGCAAGGAGGTAAGTTATGGCTACTGAGGGAACTGTGATTTTGAATGTCCTGACTTGTGAGTTTAAATTCTCAAGTCCAATATTTTGGGTAGTTTGTTTCTTTTCTTTTTGCACCCTATAGTTACATGATGTATTATGGCTCTTGCTCTCATTCTTGCTGGCACAACTTGGACCCTGAAAGTGGCAGAAGACTGTTCTTCATGAGAATCACAGAGTCATAGAATGGTTTGGGTTGGAAGGGACCTTAAAAATCATCTCATTCTAACTCTCCTGCAGGCAGGGACACCTTCCACTAGATCAGGTTCCTCAAGACTTCATCCAGCCTGGTCTTGAACACTGCCAGGGTTGGGGCAGCCACCACGTCCCTGGGCAACCTGTTCCAATGTCTCACCACCCTTAGAGTAAAAAACTTCTAATATCTAACCTAAACTTCTCCTCCTTCAGTTTGAACCCATTACCTCTTGTCCTATCACTGCAGTTCCTAACACAGAGTCCCTCTCCAGCTCCTTTCAGATATTGAAAAGTTGCTCTGAGGTCTCCATGCAGCCTTCTCTTCTCCAGGCTGAACAGCCTTCACATGTCAGTGAAGGAATAGGCATAATGGGACAGCACACTACCTGTTTGCCTTAAATTTTAGTGCAGGTACCCTCAGCATGGCAGAGCTGGGGTTTGCTTACGTCCTGCTGATTTGCTCTGTCATCTTCCTGACGATAAACTTGCAGATCTCTTTTAAAATCCTACATTATTTTCCTAGATGAGGTTTCAGACATTTAGAAGATTTTCACTGTGTATCACTAAAAGAGAAAGTCTACCATGCTTTGCATTTCGGTTGGACTCGGTGTCCTAAGGAGACTCTCCATAAATTCCTCACATAGCTACCCTGTTCTCTTACTAGGGATACTGATTAACCACTAAAATAAGTTTCATGGAAATTATCATTTAAAAGTAGTATAAAATACTGCCTTGTAGTCCTTTAAAATAAATCTGTAAAACTGTTAGGATAACTTGTCAACCCTGGGTACAAAGTCTGCTGTCTCCTTTCCAGCCGTGGGCATCTCGTGCTGAGAAGAGCAGTGAGAGGAGAATGATATGCAGGGGAGAGGCTGCTCAGCAGCTGGAAATTTTGAAGACCTGCTCTGGCACCTCTGTGGTGCAGAAGTGCTAATTCTGACCATGCCATAGGGTTATATGTATGAAGGCAAATGTCTTTTTGAGTCCATTTATGCTTCCAGGACTCTTCAACCACCTTTCTTCTGCATATCCACTTTTAGCCTGAGCCAAGTAGAGGTTACAAAACTTTTCAGTTAATGAGTGTTTTGAAACAAAAATTAAGTATCAGTTGAAGCTGAAAGAACTCTAATGACATCAAAATTCATCCCCAAGAAGGACAGTGTCTCAGATCCACATCTCTAAGTTCTTGGGTATGTCCTGTCCAGGGTCAAGAGTTGAACTTGATGATCCTCATGGGTCCCTTCCAACTCTGAATATTCTGTGACTCTGTGATTCTGTGACACAGAGATAGGTTCAGACATGCTCTTAAAGGATTTGCAAGTTTGTAAACTTGAGCTTGTGCTGTATCACCACGTTAAAAATACATCCAAATGACAGGTCATCCTCTATATATCCTGCCAGACTGCAAATCTTCACTCTGGGAATGTTCAGCCATACCAGACTTGCTGAAGACCTACGTAAGGAGGAATAATGCGACGTAAATAAGCTCCATCTGACTTTTTCTTGCATCACTTCGTGCAAATTTAACATGCATGTCAGGTGTCAGGGTAGCTGCTGGAAATCTGTAATGCTGACAGTATTTGGTAATAAAATAATAATCGCTGCGTGTATCTCTGATGGGAAGAGATTCACATCCTTTTGAATCCCTAATTGTGTGCCACACTACATTAGAGACAGATAGTTCATTGTCTCCACCTTTCAGAGATGGGAAATTCAGAGCAATACGCAAGAGGTTCCAGAAATAAGCTGGTTTAATGAAGCAGCAAATTAGACCCTTCTATCTCTTTATTTAACATGTAGTCCCTTGAATTTATCAGAGTTCATTACAGAGGTGCAAAATGAAAAAGAAGCTGCAAAATTCATTTGTGATTAGAGCTAATGATTTTGAAAATGGCTTTTCATATTTTTCCAGATAAGGGCTATTATTTATTATTAAATTTATGTCACGTTTGCTCTAATGAAATTATATTCTCTCCTTTCCCTTGTTTCTGTTGTTTATGGTTCAGGATTTATAAAAGGAAGAATCATAAGGATGCTATATGTTTCTTGCTAACTGCAGTGCCTTTGACACGGCTTCTGATAGCTTACTCCTGTGACTCATGTCAGAAAAAAGGTTTTCAAATTTCCTTCCTGATTTAATCCTTCTATACCACTTGACAGGGAATGAATCCAAGTAAATGCACTGATGGTTTTTTCCTCCCCCATAATTTCAATTTCAGACATGGACTGAGCAATGGACTTAAAGCTGTAAAGTTAAGGGAAGAAAAAGAAATATTTAAGCAGCAAAAGAAAAACATTGAGAGCTCCTGCCTCTCTCCAAGCTCTGCTCCCCATCCTGCTGCTGGCAGGTGAGTAGGTGCAAACTGAGGGAGGTTTACATCCGCCCTGCGGCACATCCCAGCACATCCCTGACAGTGCTAATCCTGCTCAGGGCTGAAACAAGGGAATTGTAGGATGGCAACATTAATTTTGCTGTTGTTCATCAAATGCTATCCCATGTGGGGGCCCAGGAGCCAGCGTCAGGCACTCAGCTGCAGCTGCAGGTAGAACAGGCCCCTCTTGTAAAACCCTTCCAGGGCACAAAGAGCTTTAACAGTCCTGATTTCCCCAGCTTTGCCTTTGATACTATCACAGCTTCCTGAAGGAGTGTTTGTGTTGTGGTATGAATTTGATAAAGTGCTTTGAAAATGCTCCATAATAATCAGAGTTGCTTAAGATGTGGGTTGGAAGTAGATGATCTTTGAGGTTGCTTCCAACCCAAGGCTTTCTATGACTCTGTGATTCTAAGAAATGTAATGTCATCCCATTAGTTCACTTACCCATGCAACATCTTTTCTCTGCTTTGTTTAATATTTGCAAATATTATTCATAGTTATTGATCCTTACTCCAGAATACCAGACGTGGAATCACCATTTCTGACGCAGGACGTTAAATGAGCTGCTTGTGTTATTTTTTGGAAGGATCCCCTGAATCATCGTTTATAATGACTGTTGCTTTGCTCTGTTCTGTCTTTCCAGCCTCTGTCTTGTTGCAGTGTTTCTTCTCTTTCTTCTTCATGTGATGAAACCTGAGTATGAATGGGAAAAGCTCATTCGTAATGTGGCCAGCCCTGTGCTGTCAAGCTGAGAAAGTTTGTGGTTATTACTTCCTCCTATGGGGACTTTGTGGATGACCATTTCAGCTTTGAGAGAAACAGTTTCTTTGGCAGACCACGTGCAGTCTCTGGGCAACCAAGCCCAAAATGTCCCCAAGGTAATGCTGTTAGACCAGCAGTGCCCTGGGTCACACAACCATTCCATCCCTGGGAGATGAGGGATTACAGCATTTATTCCACAGGCTCTTTCTGGCTGGGTTTGTGATGGACTCAGAGATCTTGTGCTTTTTTTATTCTAACTCTCTTTGCCCAAAGGACATGAAAGGTTCCCATACCTGATATGTGACCAAGTGACCTTGCTTGTAAGTTTGTTAAACACAAGGCTAGGAATTAGCTGTAGCAATCTCCCCTCAGAGATCAAGCAATGAAAGGAAAAATTCATTATTCAATACCTTATTTCATGCTTTGGAAACAAAAGCAAGAACCTTAGCACTTCCTCCTCTTACAGCCTTGTGGTTTACATCAGTCTTTTCAACTCCTAATGAGATTTTAGTTTTGGAGAGAGATGACTGTACCAGAAAAACCAAGGTGGGACTTTACTGGTAAAAAGAAAAGGTATTGAAGTTTGTAAGAAAGCTACATTTTTGTGTGCGAGAACAAAGCTAATGTCACCTTTATAAAGGTCTTTGGCATCGTCCCCCGACTCCTGCTACGTCAGGGATATGTTTGTGGAAAGTCTGTGAGATCTCACTGAATGAACTTGCCAGAGATTTGCTTTATGCCAAAAGAAACGTCGTCCCATGGATGCTCACAGCAGCCTCAGTTAGCTAATGGATTAAGTCAGGCTGGAGACGTTGGAAACACGCAGCTCTTCCCTGTCCCTGCGTCACCGGATGGAACTGCTGCTGCCAACAGGCCAGCAGAGAGGAAAGGCTTTTAGCAGAGTGATCAGTATCATATCGCAAAGTGAAAAGGGGAAAAAAAACCCTGTGTGGCTGTGCACCTCCTGCAGTAGATTGAAGGTGAAGGCAGGAGTGCAGTAAAAGTATGTTTTCTGCTAATAAACTGAGCAGAAGTGACAGGGAAGTCAGTGCAACACAGAGCATGCATCTTCCTTTTTGCCATTTTCCTGATGATCTTGTCTAACCCAAGGCGTTTTGCAGACGAGTGCAGTTATCTCTTATCCCTGGTAAGGATGCAAAAGGAAATACAAATGCTTGAAGGGTCAGGATGCTGTAAAGCTGTAATAACTCACAGACTTTGCAGCTGTGCAGGACCGTAAGAATAACAAATCTTTGAGTTTATTATGCAGCAATCTTAAAACTATCCATTTCAGACATTTATTTCAATTTTTTTAATATTTAGACTTAAAAATGTAGGTTAATTTCTCCCAGTTATAACTACATACCATGTCAGGAAGGGTTGGTGTGTGGCTCAAGGTGCAGAGATGTGCATGTAACACATCCAGCATGCAGCACCCTGCAGCCCAGACCAGGATCTGCTCCT
>NW_008688464.1:13218-13509 GCF_000695815.1 Acanthisitta chloris | reverse complement strand
AAAAGGACCAGCACCTTCAATACCTGATCTCTGCCACTCATCCAGCCAGAGCATCCCCCTTGCTACCTCACTGCCGTTACTAATGAAGAGCTTCTAGCCATGTGTGTGCAAGATTATGGCAGCAGTAGCAGTGATTCAAGGCTCTCCCTTTAATTTAGCTGCTTTGGTCACTATGAAAACACCACAAGGGCTGAGGCAGGATAACAGAAATACCTCGGGGTTTGCTCACTCCTGGTGCACGTCGGGCTCGGGACTGCTGCTCCCCCTCCTCTTTCCTAAGCTTGTGGTTGG
>NW_008688464.1:0-13161 GCF_000695815.1 Acanthisitta chloris | reverse complement strand
AGCTGGCCAGGCCGTGCTGAGCACAAGTGTCTTGGCATCACCCAAGGGCCAACCCTCGCAGCCTCAGGGGAAGCACCATCAAAGCTCAGCCATGCGCCTCAAAATGATTAATTTCCATACTAACACAGCCCTGATGAATACACCCAGGGCTCTAATCTTAATGAATCACATAAAATGTGATGCCCTTTGGAAAGGCAAATATAGCCCCAGTAATTATGAGCCAGTTTAGTTTCTGTCTCGACATCCAGCTCTGCCTGTTCGATTTTGCTGTCTCTACATGCAAATTCCCTTAGCTCACCTTTGCCTTTGGGGATGGCAGTGGATCACCAGTGAGCTCTGATGCTAAGGTCACCCCCACACCAGTGTGTCTGGAGGTGTGAAGGAGATGCTGGACGTACAAAGCAGAGATGGTAATTACTCACTCATTTCCCTAATGAGCATACATGAGGCAGCACTGACCCAAACTCAGCACTGCCATGAGAGTAATGGAAAAAAAAACCAACAGAGAAACACCATCAGGCAGGGCCAGGGAGTGAGCCCCCTTCTCTTGGAGGTGTGGGGGTGCAGGTGTGGGGAGTTGGACCAGCTTGGGGGTCCCAGGGTGCTGAGCAAAGAGCCATGGCATGGCCCGGCGTGCCAAGGGCTCAGCAGCAGCGGGGGCGGCCGCGCTCTCCCTCCGGGACCTCCACGGCATAGCCCAGCCTTTGAAGCTGCAACAGCCAGGGCTGATGCTGGGGAAAAGAACTGAGGATTTGGTTTGTTCTTTTTCAAAGGCTTTATTCCTCTGACAGCTGAGCTGGAGTCAAACCCGACTGTCCGCTGAATCCAGCCCTTTTATTTTTTCCTCTTTAAGTTCCGAGTTTGCACTTTACATACAGTCATGGCAGGCTTAAGCTTGACTGTCAGAATAAAAGCCTTTTCTTTTCATATCGCTTCCTCTCTGCAGTTCAAAACACCTCCAGCCCAAGTGATGTCAGCTTCAAAGGCTTCCCCACACTGCAGCCAGAGCTTTCGCCTGCCGCAGCCTATTTTGGGGTCTCTTGACGGCCTGAGGATCTGAGGGCAATCTGTGGGGTTCCAGTTGTTTAAATGAGAGCTGTCAGGGTGCAGCAGAGAGCAGAGCTGTAGATACCAGCAGGCACCCAGAGTGCTGGGAGCTGCAGTGGGGATGCTGAGGAAAAGGAAACTGATGTTTCTTATGCAGGGGAATCGCTCTGTCCTGCTACTGAGAGTCAGGATTCATTTATCCTTGTACACAGAAACCTCAAGAGCTTCTCTGGCTTATGTTGGATTAGAGAGAGGAGCATAACAACCATAGCCATTTCCAGGCCAAAGGAAAGTCCCAACTCCCAGGAGATAAGCAGTTAATTCCTGGGTGCTGCTGCTTGATTCAAGCTAGGGTTTGTCTGCGGCAAAGCTTGCTCTTCCGTCCTCGTTCTGGGCAGCTTTTCTGGTAGAGGAAGTTAAGATGCCGATAAAGATGATAATGTACAAAGAGATTTCTTTAAGTTCCTGATTTATTGAAACCACATATTTCGCTTTGTTTTCCCCTGTTTGTGTTTATTGTTAAGCAAACTGGACTATTCAGTTGGAGAAAATGATGTGCGTGATCAAATATGTTGCTCCATTTAGCCTTATTTTCAGTAGAATATCCTGTTTATGCAGTCAAGAAAAAGTAAACTCCATATCCATTAAAATTGTTCCTGCTTTTTCAAAAGCCCATGGAAATTGTTGGCCGTGTCACTCCAAGCTGGAACCACGATGGGCAGAACAAGGAGCAGACATGGAGAAGTTTCAGCTAAAAATGTTCATTCACACCAGAGAAAGAAACAGCAGGAAAAGTTCATGGTAGACTAATAGTTGTGCTTTTTTTTTTTTAATGGAAGACACACTCCTCTCTCTTTTCTCCTAGGCAATTAGTGCAATTGCAGGAACCAGCCATTTAGCAGATTTCTGACTGAACAGGCTATCAGCATTGGCTGTGAGAGGTAAGGCACTTGACATTACGCCAGTTAGACACAAAGCACTTGCTGCTTAAAATGTCATCTTAGGCAAGACGATGAAATGAGCTGGAACTGTCCCAGCTCTGACTATTAACCTTGGCAGGATGAAGCGTGTAAGGACACCATGATGGCAGATGTGAAAAGGATCTCAATAGGTAGAACAGAAAAGGGTTTACTGGGGGATTTAAATACCCAAGTGGTCCACCGAGAACTGATTTGTTCCTGCTCTTCACTGTGTCAGGCGATGAAAAACTAAGGGATGGTTGGTTATGCCTCTCGCTGGGATTTAGAGTAAACCGAAGGAAATGTTTCATCATCCGTCATGTAGTGTAATCACTCTGCCTTGCCTCAGGAAGTTGAGTAACTGAGTTTAGAAAGAGTTGGATTTGGAAAGAGCTGGAGCAGTACCTGCCTGTTCCGCTCTTGGTGCTTCCGACAGGTCAGGAAGACAGTCGGTTGTTCATGCAACTGCACGTTGAGGACCTTGAGCAGATGTCTCAATGCTTCTCAGAAAAAGAACTCTTGAACCTCCTGCACTGCAGGACAATCCTGGCTGGGCAACGACCCCCATAAGACAACCCATTTCTGATTTATTCATGGAGCTGCTGCATGGAGTGATCTAGGGGAGGAGTTGCTTTAGGAAATGGTGCTGTTCCCTGGAGAGCGAGTAACGGACTGAGCTTAGGAAACAATGTTTAACTGGTTTCTCACTGCTGCACACTCCTGTCATGGCACCGAAGTGTATTGGTCACTGAGGAATTCCTAAATTAGATGTGCCATGATTGGAATTAATAGCAGTGTAAAAGAAACAGCGCACTGCAAAATAGGAATTACAGCTCTCTGTGAGCAACAACCTGCTGGTTGCACCTGCAAAATAGGAATTACAGCTCTCTGTAAGCAACAAGCTGCTGGTTGCATAGCCCTGAAGCTGCATGTTGGCTGCAGGTCATCTTTGGACTCAGTTTTTGCATGAGGCTCTGGTTAAACAACATGAGTGTTTTGAATGTTTGGTGTTATTTTTGTGTTTTCAAGGCCTATTTTCAAAAAGCAGTGGTGCAATGGGAAGAGATTTGTTTTACACAACTTGAAAATCCAGCCTTTAGATGGAGAGAGTAGAGACTCTTCCCAGGCAAACAGCTGGCCCCCTCTCCGTGGGCAAATGCTCACTTATCCTGATGATACTACTGCACATGGGAAAACTTGATTTTGAGAGTCTAGTTACTTGTTTCTAGCAGAGTTTCATCAGCTGGTGCTACCCCAGCAGAGGGTTAAAATAGATCTCTTAAGCTTCAGTGTATTGTCAAGGCAACAAGAAACGATGTTATGGTCTTATTCAGCCATTCCCTGCAGCTGTGATACCTTCAGGCAAAGGTATTTTGCTGGGACCCTAGTGAGAGGGAGGCCCCTTCAGCAACAGGAGATGTTGGCTTTGGGGGAAATGGAAAATGTCATTGCCATGTGTCCTGGGTTGGCCTTGCTCTTTTGGTGTAGTCAGTAGAAAGGGAAAATGCACTGTGCAAACCTGGACAGCAAAATAGGTGATGCATGTCCACATCCTCAGCACAGGGACATTGGCTGATGAGGCAGGTCAGTGGTGGGGAGAGATGAGCCTACTTGGGTGTGCATGGCCTCAATCCCCCTCCCATGCCCCAAGGCTACCCAAGAACTGGAATTAAGACAATTCCAGCACCCTGTAAAGTGGTTTTGAGATGGCAGAGCTCCTGCCAAAGGTGCTGAGGGGTTTTGTGGCCAAGCATGGACAAACCTCCACTGCACCTTTCACCTGTCACACCCCAACCATGCTCCTTTCTGCTGCTTCCTTTCCCTCAGCCTCATGCCATCCTCACCCTCCTCTCCCTCTGTTCCTCCCCATCTGTGGTCTAGTGACTTCTGCCCGGATAATGAGCTGTTGGGAGGATGATATGCATGTTCCCAGCACTGGACTGGTGGCTGAGGCAGGCAGCAAACGCCAGCACACATTGCTTTTGTTTGATCTTTCCCATAAAAGCAGCCAATTTGAATTCCTGGAATAATTAGCTGCCCTTTGCACTAGTGGCTCTTGAAAAGTGAGCTGGCAGAAGAACAGAGCTGGGAGTAGGAGGGTGAGGTGGATAATTTGTCCTTTGTAGCAGCTTGTCTCCTTTTTTCTTCCCTCGAAAGCTGGGGCTTGGTGGGTGCCCTGAGCTGCAGAGGCATCTGGGGCTTCCCTGCTGCCTCCTGCTCTGACCCCGGGGTTTGTGTGCACCTCTCCCTCACACTAACCCAGCCAAGCCACTGTTAAAGCCCCAGGCAGTGCCCTCACTTGTCTCTGCAGGACTCACCCTCGTGGCCTGCCAGCTGTACCCAGCTAAAAGATAAACCCAAGACGCTGACTTCGTGGTGATGCTGAAAACTCCAGACTTTTCCTGAGAACAGCCCAAACAGATCTAAGCTCCACATTAGCACTTTATTTTCTGCATCCTGTGAGAAAACCCCAAATCCCACCACCACCAAGCCAGGGGTGGGGTTCTTTTTCTTGTCTAGCCAAAGTTGTTCTTTTGTTCTTTAATGTGGGCACGAGAAGTTAAACAGTTGCCAGTTGACACCCCAGGGCTGGTTGTACCCCAGCCACAGCTGAAGTAATTCAGGAAAATGCAATTTACTAAGTGCTTTGAGATTCTCAAAAATGTAAGTCACTAGAGAGATGTTGTAATTTACTAAGTTCATCCTTAAGGGAGTAGTAAGTGAAGTTTCTGTGTCGGAGGTGGCTCTGGTGAGGAGAAGCATTTTGCAGCCATCCCCACAGGGTTGTTAATGCATGCTTTTTGCTAACATGCCATTTTGCTGGAATTTTCACCCTTCTGAGCAATCTTACATATGGATGAAAAGGAGAAAAAGGAACTCAGTGGTACTCCAGGCCCTGGAGGCACTTCAGCTGGGCTCTGCTGGGAATACCTTCCCATGGCAGTGACAGATGAGGCAGCACAAAGTACAGGGATGAGAGGAAAAAAGTCAGAAAAGAGAAAAATGGAAGAGAAATGAAGATAAAAAAAAAAACCTCATGGGGGGCTTGAAGGCCAGGACTGATCAGAAAGAGGGTGAGATTCTCTGTTTGTGTCCTCCCAGTCCCTGTCTTGGATGTCCAATGTTCAGAGCAGCAGGGAAGGCTGGAGAGCCATGAGTCTGCCAATCCCCCATTAGCAGTGCTGAATGCCCCATCCATCAGGATGGACAAAGATGTGGTCCCAGCTGCACTACTGCCTCTGCTTCCCTCCCTGCAGGTGACACCCCACACACCTATCACACACACCCCAAATCAACACCTCAGGAAGACAGTGGGACAGAACGAAGGTGCAGAACAAGGCATTTTAGTGGTGAAATTCCCAGTTGATTCTGGGAAATTCTAACACCCAGGATGCAAAATCAGAACAGCTGACTGTTGTTTCTGGGCATTGCCTCTGTGTATAATTATTTCCAGACCTAATATGCTAATAGGGGCAGGAGCACAACCTGTCCTGTATCCTCTTGCTGGCCACCACCACGTTCCAGCCAAGGACTGGAAAAGCAAAGCAACAAAACCAAAACAGAAACTAAACTGTGTGTTAAGGAGGAAAAAAAAACAACCTTGCTTGCTGCAGGCAATCCAAGGAAGACACGTGGCACCAGTACAGTAAATAAAAATTGAACAAGTGACCTCTTCTTGGTCCTCTTGGAGATAGTGGGAAGCCAGGGATTAGCAGCATTCACAGTGCTGCAGCTGGTTTCTGTGATGAGGGGCACAGAGGAGACTTGTGTGGTGCCTGGGGAGGTGGGGGAGGCAGAACTGGAAGGGATCAGAGAGACTGATGAGGGCCCTGGCAGAGGGAGAAAAGGTGGGCTAGTTTGTTTATTAAATGCAAGCCTATAAAACCTGCTTGGTTTTGGTCTAGCCAGTTCCCATCAAGGGATATGATAAACTGCCTGTCTGTGGTGGGAGCAGAGCTACAACGATGCCCTCCTGAATAACCTGCCTCTGGTTCTTCTGTTTGGTTGATTTCTGTGGCTATGAAAGCCTTTCCATCTCCTTCCCCTATGGCTCAGTATGTCCCATCTCAATGAAAAATAACCTCACTCTGTCAGTTCAGGTGTGCAGGGACAGACCATGGCTCTGCTAGACAGTCCCTGCCCACGGCTCACAGCTACTAACCCATTTTGGTATGCAAAGGAAAGATGTTTCATACCAAAAGCAGGAAGAAAGAAGGTTGAAAGAATGTTTCCCCAAAGTCCAGCTAACTCCCCAAACCAATTTTGCATCTTCTTGGCAAAAACTCTACATTTTTTAAGAGACATATCTGAAAATTGCAGAAAGGCATTGAGTCCCTGCCCATCACATAAATCCGCAGCTCCCGCTGAATCATTCGGAATTGTGCTGCCCTGGACTTTGCCAACGCAGTCACATGTCTGCGTAGAAGCCTAAACAAAATCTGTGTGCAAGTCAAAGGAGTAAATTTTCATGAGTAACTAGAAATTGTTAGGTTTTGTGGCATGTTTGCAGCCTTTTTTTTTCGTATTCTAGCACTGTTTCCTGAGCAGACTCTGTAATATTCCACTTCAATCCCTCTGAGCTGACGGGAGAGCTTGTACTTCACAATCAAAGTGATTCATGCAATTACATGAGCCAGTGCAGAGTAAGGGAGTGAGAATCCCTAATCTAGAACATTAGCACTTATCTGTTAAATGCTCTTTTTTAACATACTGCAGAACCATCATCTTATTCCTTACATAAGGTTCTTCACGGACTACTATGACAACAGCAGCACTGAAAAGCAGCGTAATGAGACACAAGGAGCACTGGGAACAGATCACTACAACAGTGGCTCATTACAACTATTCTTATCTGACCTCAGAAATAAAAACACTCATTGATGCTTTTAATTGCTGAAGAGATTTGCCGATCTGTTTCGGTTTTATTAGTGTGTTCACGAGGCTGTTTCCGTTAATACAGGATCATTGACTCGGTCTGCAAGAATGTGTAACTAAGGATAGAGCAATGTGGCTAATCAAATGGGGTGGGACTATTCCTGTAAACATGCCAGAAACTTTACAGAGTTTGCTGATCTATTGGACAGGGCTTGGAGATGAGCAACCAGAATTATTTGATAGCGACAAAAATGTTGTTGTGTAGCAAGAGAGTAAGAGGGTTCAATGCTAATAAAGAGGTGGTGTGGAATTTGTTCCCAGCTTATAATTACATGCAGAAGGTGAAAATTCCTGATATTATCTGCTGGTCCAGATCAGTGAAATTCAAACAGGAAACAAGGTTTTAAGATTTGGAGCAGCTGGTTGAAGGAAGCAGTGAATTCTTCATTGTTTTAAGTCGATGCTTGATTTCTCTTGAGATATGTGCTAGTTTAAAATACAACTTATCTCTCTATATTTAGGATTCACTAATGAAATTTATGGCTTGATTTAGTAGGAATTCAGACAACAGTCCCTCTTCTAATCCTGAAATCTGCACATCTCTTTAGACTTCACAAAAAGGAGTTTATTTGACGTCAGAAGAGGCTGGCGTGAGCCTGAGGTGTGTGGATGCTGCTGCTCCCCATGCTGCCTCCTCACCTGCATCCCATCCCAGGGCAGATACCTGCTGACCTCTCAGGTGTGCCTACAAGTTCCCACAAGCAGCAACCTCATGGACATCTCCAGAGGCAACTACGTGAGTGAGAATTGCATCTAACAGTATGAATTACCTTTCATTTTCTGCATGTTACGCAGTTACACAAACCACTGTCTGTATGATCTGGGATCACACTGGTGGGTGCCCAGACTTGCTAAGCTCAGATCCCAGCTGGGATTTGCAGTCTCAGTGAGAGTTGCAGGTACGAAGCCTCTGTTTCTTTGCTGGTAGCTTGTGAAGGCACTGGCCAACTCCAGCCACATCAGAGAGAGAGAGAGAGGCAGAAAACTTAGAAGTAATTTACGAAAAACTTTGCAACTCAAAAAAAAGTAAAGAGTTGTTGAGTAAATACTGGGGCTCCAAATTAATGTCAGCAGAAATGGTCTTTTCTGCCTTTGGTACAATCCCCAAGGAAGAGGAGGAAAGATTGAGAAGGGTCTCAGTTTGTGACAGCCTCTACTTCACTGAATGTTCGTTATTGACCTAAACCAGAAATGTGGGGTGAGAGAATGATGGCATCCCAACCCAGGCTACAGCTTAGAAATCATAGAGTCACAGAAAGTTAAGGGGTTGGAATGGACTTTAAAGACCATCTAGCTCCAACCCCCACTGCCCTGGGCAGAGACACCTCCCAGCAGAGCAGGTTGCTCAAGGCTCATCCAACCTGGCTGTGAACACTGCCAGGGTTGGGGCAGCCACAGCCTCCCTGGGCAACCTGGGCCAGTGTCTCACCACCCTCACAGGGAAAGCTTCTGCCTAATATCTAGCCTAAATTTCCACTCCTTCAATTTATCCCCATTACCCCTTGTCCTGTCACTGCAGTTCCTAACACAGAGTCCCTCTCCAGTTCTGTGTAGCCCCTTCAGATCCTGGAAGGTGCTCTGAGGTCTCCACACAACTTTCTCTTCTCCAGACAACAGTCCCAACTTTCTCAGCCTGTCAAATTCAGATAGTCTCACATGAATTGTGTGTTCAGGTTATTCCAGGCACTGCAGACAACTGGTTTGAGGTCTTCCATACCTTGAGCAAGCTTCAACACCCAAGGCTATAAATATCTATAAGCATCTGCTATAGATAAATACCTTTTTCCTGTACAAGAGTCAGCAAACTCGCACCACTTTGCTGAATTCAGACCATTGTTGGATATATAGTGTGAAAGATTAAACAAATTAGGTACTGTCATTATTAAGAGAGTTTTTAGGGCAAAAAGATAATTCTCCTGTCTCACATTACTTGCTTTTTCTCCTATCTTCTATGAGAAAATTATCTTTTGAGATAGCTGATGTATTCACATTCTTAGTCTTCAAAATTCTATAAACTCTAGTGCATTATCACTTGAATAGGCCAAATAATTATTTGAATGCCTACTCAGAGACAGCTTTCAGTAAAACTGAGGCTTTGAGAAGAACCAGAGAGACTTACCAACTGCACTGAAAGCTAAAAATAGGTATTTCACTCCAGGTTCTTAAAGCAGCTGAGGACTTTTGGATGATCATTAACAAACTGTGTCAAATCTAAAGTATTGTGATTAATTCAGAGTGATGCTTCCTAATTCTGATATTAGACTTTTTATGGTGGAAAATGTTCAGTGGATTTGTGAAGGTAATGTGAAAATGGTACTTTTTGTGTTCCCTCTTGGGAAGAAGCTTAATCCTTTCCAAGCACAACCAATGCTGGAGCTCCACTGAAGCCTTGCCCACAGGTGACTACATTGGATCCTACTGCTGGGTGTTCCCATATGGAAGGAAAAAGGTTCTTCTGAGGTAAATCATTTACACCTGGATAGTGTTGCAGGTGTCGGTTGGACAAGTGTTTATGTGGAGGAATGGGAACAGTATCTGTGCTAATTGTGACAAAGTAAGAGAGAGGCTGGAAAGCTGTTTCTGCCCTCGGCTGGGTGATGAACTGTGCTGTCCCTCACAGCCCCAGGGGCACTCTGGGGCCTTGTACCAGTGAGGAAGTTGAGGCTGTTCAGCCTAGAGAAGAGAAGATTGAGTGGAGACCTCAGAGTATCTTCCAGTATCTAAAGGAGCCACAAGGGAGCCAGAGATGGACTTTGATAGGAACTGCAGTGACAGGACAAGGGGTAATGGGGAGAAATTGTAAGAGGGGAAATTTAGATTACATTTTAGGAGGTAGAAATTTTTCCTGTGAGGGTGGTGAGACACTGGCACAGGTTGCCCAGGGAGGCTGTGGTTGCCCCAACCCTGGCAGTGTTCACAGCCAGGTTGGATAAAGCCTTGAGCAACCTGCTCTGGTGGGAGGTGTCCCTGCCCAGGGCAGGGAGTTGGGACTGGATGATCTGTAAAGTGCATTCCAACCCCTAAAATTCTGTGATTCTTTGATGCTAAGAATTTGTTCAGTAAAAACCCAACTATGCAAAAGCCCCTTCCAAAGGAACAAAACTCATATGAGGCTTCCTTCCTTCTACCCTTCCAAGTGGATCAAAGAAATAAAAGAGCTTCGGAAATTCTGGTGCATTTAAGATGGGCAATATGAGGATTTACATCTAAGTTAAGTTGTGGACTTTTTACTACTTCTGTAGCTGAGTAATTACCTAGGAGGTAATGACACTGAAATTCTGAGAGTCACCTCCTCAACTTTCACCTTCTTTAAGAACAGGAATAATTTAATTGGATTTAATTAATATTTTATGACAATTTTGTAATCACCTAAAGGCCATATAGTTGTGTAAGGTCTCTTCTAATGGCAAGCCAGTTTTAGCAGAAGTTGATAGTAAGAATATTGGCATTAGAGTGGGTTCTAGTAAGTCTATAGTATACCCATTGTAGTGTATAATACCACCCTTCCAGGCTGAGGACTGGTGACCTTTCATAAATGATACTTTTTGTGTAAAATGGCTTTTACAAGTAATGACTAAGTCCACACAAAGCTGCATAAAAGTCTTCCCTTCCCCTTTACCATTTCCTCTCAATTCTGTAGTTTTTTTGGAGGATCAGGAGGTTTAGGGCTGAAAGTGATGGTTTGGTTTTGAAAGGAGGTTGTGAAAATAATCATTCCTGGTTTATGTTCGTTTCTAGTTTCTAGGATAGAAACAAAAATTTCAAACAAGTTAATCCCTTCACCTGGTTTAAACTTCTGATGCTTCAGGCAGTAACATGAGTTTACAACAACTAAGGCTCCATCCCAGTTATTTTTAATACTTCCACGTCAAAATTGGCTTATCCCAATTTGCTTTTAAAGCATCCTTGGAGTAAGGCTCTGTTTACTCAGCCCATATTTGTCTTGACTACACTTTTACTAAATAACTGTAAGCACCCAAAAAGGCAACATTTGTAATGAAAACACCTCCAGACAGACAGATCCCTTGAGGGGATGCCACTAAGGAATCGATTAGACAGCTCCTGACCAGGACTGAACCAACAGGATCGTGCAGAGACACTCGGTGTGGTATGTGCTCCCCTTCAGCTGTGCTCAAAACTCACCTCAGCCAAGGAAAGAGGCTGTTTGAGGGCTCAGGGAAATGTGGGCTCTGCAAAGCTTCAGCCTTCCTGTTTGGAGTAAAAATATAAGTTGAAAAATCTGAGAAAACAGGGATTTATGTGTGAGAACAGGACACACTGGAGGAGGGGAGCAGCAGAGAGGGACCAGAGAGATGGAAGTGGGAGCAGAGGGGCAAGAAAAGGGACAAAAGGGAGTTAGGAAGAAGAAGAATGGTAAAAAGAAGTATAAACAGCTAGAAAAGTAAGGAAAATAGAGAAGAAAAACACTGAGGCAGGGAAGGAAACTGCATGTGTTCTACTGCACTGGGCTGATATCCTCTGTCCACAGGGGACAGAAGTGCCTGAAGGTACCACCATTAGTGGGTAAATCTTGGCTTGTGCTAAATTTAAGCAGTGTACATCTAGAAAGAGGAGCTCACTGAGACTATCAGACCATGATGGTCTGGCATTAGAGCTGGAAGGAGCTGGTTGTGCACTGCCTCCAAAATGGGGTCTCTGCTCCCAGTGCTCCTTCTTCCCACTATATTCCCCCGGGATCTTTGAATGGGAGTCAGCGCTGCTGAAGGAGAGAGCTGTTTTCCTTCCTTTGCCCCTGGGTGCTGTGGGAACTGGGAGGGCTCAGGAGGGGTAGAGGGAAAAAGTGCAGGCAGGAGGGAGAGCAGGAGAACTGAAGTTCAAAGAGGTTCTGGACTCCAGAGTGCCCAACATTGTGTCTGGGGCTGGCTCTGCTGCAGGCCAGGGAGCTTGAGACACACAAAGAGAGGTGACATGAGCACTGGTCCAGGCTGGCTCCAGTGACTGTGGGCTACAACTGCCCCACTGTGGAATGTGTTCTGACCTGCTGTGAGATCCCCCTATCCTGCTGCAGGATCCCCTCTGGACCTGCTGCGTGCTGCCCCTGACCTGCTGTACAATGTCCCCCAGTCAGCTTTGGGATGTTTCCCTAGACCTGCTGCAGGATGTCCCCAGTATGCTGTGGGATGTCCTCCAGACCTGCTGTGAGATGCTGCCCAGCCAGCCATGGGATGTTTCTCCAGATCTGCTGCAGATGTTCTCAACATACTGTGAGATGTCTCCAGAATGCTTTAGGATGTCCTCCAGACCTGCTGTGGGATGTTTCTCCCCTAGCCTGCTGTTGGGTGCTGCCCTCACCCCCGACTTGCTATGGGATGTCCCCCAGCCAGTCCTGGGACATTTCTTCAGACCTGCTGCAGGATGTCCCCAACATGCTGTGGGATGTCCCCAGAATTCTGTGGAATGTCCTCCAGACTTGCTGTGGGATGTCCCCAACATGTGGTGGGAAGTTTCTCCCCTAGCCTGCTGTTGGGTGCCCTCTTCACCCCCAACTTGTCACGGGATGTCCCCAGAATGCTTTAGGATGTTCTCCAGACCTGTTGAGGGATGTTTCTCCCCTAGACTGCTGTTGGGTGTCCTCTTCATCCTCAGCTTGCTGTGGGATGTCCTCCATCCGTCCCTGGGACATTTTTTCAGACCTGCTGTGGGATGTTCCCAACATGCTGTGGAATGTCTCCAACATGCTTTAGGATGTCCTCCAGACCTGCTGCAGGACGTCCCCAACATGCTGTGGGATGTTTCTCCCCTACTCTACTGTTGGATGCCCTCCTCACCCCTGACTTGTCATGGGATGTCCCCAGAATGCTTTAGGATGTCCTCCAGACCTGTTGCAGGATGTCCCCAACATGCTGTGGGATGTCCCTAGAATGCCTTAGGATGTCCTCCAGACCTGCTGTGGGATGTCCCCAACATGTGGTGGGATGTCCCCAGAATTATGTGGAATGTCCTCTAGACCTGTTGATGGATGTTTCTCCCCTACTCTACTGTTGGATGCCCTCCTCACCCCTGACTTGTCATGGGATGTCCCCAGAATGCTTTAGGATGTCCTCCAGACCTGCTGTGGGATGTCCCCAACATGCTGTGGGATGCCCCCAGAATTCTATGGAATGTCCTCTAGACCTGCTGTGGGATGTCCCCAACATGTTGTGGGATGTTTCCCCCTACCCTGCAGTTGGGTCCCCCTCACCCCCGACTTGTCACGGGA